>NW_016908639.1:687749-696933 GCF_001483705.2 Eufriesea mexicana | reverse complement strand
TAAAAGTTTGCAAATCTAATTCGCTGTCACTGTTCAGAAATTTCTAACATTCCAGCATTAAAACTTGCAAACTTGGTAGCATCGAACTTGCAAGCTCCTATTCAAATCAAAATCGTCGAATTCTCCAATTCCATGATTTTTAGAAACCATAAGTCCTCGGAGTATCGCGATAGCATTCCAAAATTGTGTACTCCGAAGCAATATTAAATATTACGAGTCTCGTTGAGAAATTCTGAAATTTCCAAACTTCTTTGTCTTCATGCCAACTCCCAAATTTATCACTAACTAATAAACTCCAAGTTCTAAGATCTTCAGCTTCTTTAAGAAACCTTCGTTCCAACAATTAGACGCTCCTATCCCCAGAAGATCGAATCAAAATCGTCGAATTTTCCAATTCTATGATTTTTAGAAACCGTAAGTCCTCGGAGTATCGTGATAGCATTCCAAAATTGTGTACTTCGAAGCAATATTAATTATTAGGAGTCTTATTTTGAAATTTTCAAACTTCTTTGTCTTCATCCCAACTCCCAAATTTATCACTAACCAATAAAATCCAAGTTCCAAGATCCTCAGTCACTTCGAGAAATTTTCCTTCCAGCAGTTAGACGATTCTCTGTGAAATGTGGAATCTAGGGGGTGGGAAAAATCAAGGGACACGCTTCCCTGGATGTTTGTCCTCACCTGTAAACGACGTAGCCAGCGTCGTTGGTCAGCTCGCAGATCCAGGGACACGGTTTCACAGGGACGAGGATGGTGGTGGTGTTGAACGGGCCGTTCTGAGCGGATGTCACGTTGTGCGCGGGATGAGACTGCGGGACGAGAGCAAGAAAGTACAGAGACATGGTATAACGAGCGAACAAACTGTCGACATCGCTGATAGTTACCCGTTTGTCTTTCCAGCCGACCAGGGGTGGGAAGCAGATGACGAAGCTCAAGATCCACACGGTTGCGACCAGCAGCCTCGCCCTCCTCGGTGACATGATCTAGATTTCAAGAGTAGACTAGGGTTACTCATCGCGAAACGATTTAGCAAAACGGGGTAAATTGGACTCGATGGGAGTTAGGAAAATTAGGATGGAATTTCAGAGTGCCAGAGTTCAGAAAGTTTCTTTGGGCAAACCTAATTGCCAATATGTCATTGACATTTATGCCATATAATACCATTGCAATTTATGCCATATAATGTCATTGCCATTTATTTCTAATTTTATGAGAATTTTTGCGATCAAATTCAAAATTTTTTGGAAGCTTATATATGACTTCGACATATATATGCAAACGTGTTGGAAATATTGGAATATTTTTCACAGCTATTAAAAATTTAAAAAATTTTAAGAACATTCAGAGATTGTAGAAAATTTTTGAAAACTTCGAAGAAATTTGAAATCTTCGAAAATATTTAGAAATTTCTAGATGCGTACGTGAACCTCGAAATTATGTTACTAATGTACAACCCCCAGAGAAATTTTGACGATTTTACAAATTTTCGAATAGGTACCTCTCAGCATATAGAATCTTTAATATTCTCAGGATCTTTTGATAACATTCAATGTTCTTCGAGATTTTATAAAACCCATTAACCCTTTCACTGCCACGCCAAAATCACATCTTTCCTCCAGAACGCCATGGGAGTGTTCTAATATTTTGTTCATGTTCTAATAAAAATTTTTAATTGTTCAATGAGGTACTTTTTATTTCAATGTATCTTCTAATTAGCGGTTATATTTAAAATGCACTCACTGTCAATTTTTATTCAATTTTCTTTAATGTAGTTTAATCAGTTCAAGTGCTCTGGTCACCAATGACCACCGTGGTGTCACATCAGAAACCGTGGCCGGTTATATATGACCAACGTGGCAGTCAAAGTGTTAAAAGCCTCCAATAATTTTCCAAAAATCTCGTAGCCTGAAATCCTCGAAAAACTCCCAATATTCTATTAATAATTTTAGTCTACGAATTTTACGAAATTTACGAATTTTAATCTACTGATATCTCCAACTAAAATTCTCTGCATTAAAATTCGAATACAATCTCCAATATCCATCAAGAATTTCTCAAATATCACTGTCTCTTAGTTCCCACTTTCCAAACATCGGTATGCACACTGTCCAGATTGCAGGACCAAGATTGTGCATCGAGATGCTCGAAACAGCGGGAGAACTTCGATCGTGTCTACAAATAACATTATCAAGCAGAAAGTCAAACGCTGCAAGTTCAACAAACGGTCGATCAATTAACCATTTCGATGAGAAACGTTCAGGACACCGGCTATTCGAGGGAGAGGCGCAGGGGGTTGAAGAGAATGGGGTGGCCGGAGGAGACAAATGGCTTCATCGAGCGTTCCCATGGCCGCACACCTGTTCCATGAAATCGAATAATCGGTAAATGGTACTTGCCTGAGGATAACTGACTGGCCTGGTCACCGCTAAGTATCTATCCAGGCTGATGGCACACAAATTCAATATCGACGCCGTGCACATCCATACGTCCACCGCCAGCCAGAAGGAGCACCATAGATCACCGAATATCCAGACCTTCGAAAGGCGAATCGCAGTGGAATCCATTAGTTTCGAAATCAATTTTGCGTCGTTTCCAAAGTTCGTTTCGAACCGTGGAAATGGTCGTCAGTGGCGTAAAGCCTGGAATTTTCTTTGGTTAGGCCATTCAAAGTCTGGTTGGCTCGTCTTATGGAGGAAGACTCGCGTAAAAGTGTCTTCGACCAGGCTTTTAAAACATGATTATGATTGGCATTTAAAAAATGATATAAAAATTGGTATCTCATTTTATAAGAGGGAATTTTGGAAATTTCTTGAAGAAGGGATTTGGGAGAAATTATTTGGTTTCGTCCCGGAAAATCCATTGTATTAGGCAATAATTACTAGGTACGAAATTATTGGCACATTACTTGGTAATAATAATTACTCTCATGAATGATTTATGAGAGACAAAAATGGCCATTGTATTATTTAATTAAGTTTTCCGAATAAAATTAATCTTCGATCCAAAATTTCTCTCTTCAGAAAATTGTGTCCGATTTTAAATCGTATTTTATATATTTACAATTCTTTCTTAATTTTTAACCTTCATTAAATAAATTTGCAATTATTTTTACATTTTTATGTTCGGAAAATTAGGTACTATATTTTCTATTTTTCTCATAAAATAGAACCGAGTAATTTTTCCTTCTTCATAATAGAAACAAATTTTGGATTATTTTCAGCAACTTCTCATGTTTTGTAAATTAAATAACATCTTTTTGCAGTCTACTTCTTACCTGCTTCGCAAAAAGCATGCATTTGGGAGCATTTCCAACAAACTTTCCAAACTTAGAGACGTAACGTATCCCGCGAGTTATTTACATGTCAATAATTTACCTCTCCCCCCAAATATACATATTTAATAATTTAAAAGGAAGGATAACAATTTGGCAAGACGAGAATGTAAGAATATTTTTGCCACGCTTTTCGGAGAGCCTGAAAATTAAATCGGGTATGATCGGAAAAATTGAATCTCGTTAGAAACTCACGCGAATCGGATGGAGAACCGAGAGATCTTCGGATCTCGATTGTGTCCGGGATTTCTATTCGTCTCGACTCGTATAAATCTTTCCACGATGGCTTTATGGTTTCTCGTTGTCCCCCAACCCCTTCGTTTTTAGGCAGCCGAGTTGCACACTCGAATCCACGTTTCAACGATACATCCTCCACTAGCTACAATACCTTCATCCATCCCCATTCTACGTTTCAATCTCCTCGTCTTCTCTCGAACATCGAAACCGATACCCTATCCTACTGCCTGGCAAAGCCGAGTCGAGAAAGTCGCTACGTTTATGGGAAACGCGGACGATTTTTAAGATTTCTGCATCTTCGAGATCCTTGTGTTTCTTCTCTTACGTCAGACATATTGGATTACCTCGGGGATATTTATAGATCATTTGTAAAATAACGTTTGGGAAAATATTTATTATCGAGGGAATTTTTGTACGTGGTTCATGGATAACGTGACATTTATTTATTTTTATTTTTATTTTAATCGATGGTTTAGACAAGGGTGTAGACTTTTATTTGGGGAAAATGAAGTGGTTTGACGGAAGATAAGAAAAAGGAAGATTGGACAAAATTTTTCCGAAGTATTTAATTTAACTAGATAATTAATTTTCCTTTTTTCTTCTTAAATATTTTCCTCAGCATTGAGAATTATACCATTGTATCAGGAAGATCGGAAGGGTATAGTAAGAAATACGTGTATAGAATTTTTATGATAATTATGTAAATTAATATCTCATAATTATTATAAGAAATAAAAATATATTATTCTTAGTAAAGGACTATATTCCAACTCTCGATGACTCGATTACCGAAACTCTATCGAACGGCCATTATAACGGTACGTTATCTCCGAGCTAAGACCAGAATGCACCCCGACACCTCGATCGAGCCTTCACGCCAGGGTGTCGCGCATAATGCACCCCCATGCAGCAGGTGCAACGGGGTTTGCAAGCGACTGCACACGGCTGCTGGCCGGTGCAACCACCTGTTTCGAATTACCCTCGACTCCTGTCCACGCCGTTGTTCGATTCGATTAATCGCCGCAAACCCCGAGCTCGTGATAATGCAATGCATGCTCGTTATTAATACTGACCGCGGGAATATTTGGGGGTTGTGCGATGCTAATTAACTCTTCTTGTTCATCACCAAAGAGAATTCGTTGAAATTATTAACCGAAGTCTCGTATCGATTGCGCGCAACGGTCGATATTCATTCAATTTGGGGGAAATCTGATTTCTCTGGAACTCATTGGTGTAAATTTTCTAACTTTACAATTTTTCCAGATTCTAGGGTTCTTTTTTCCTTTTTTTTCTGTTTGCATTTTTATTTTATGTTTTCTTTTACGAAATTTCTAATGGTTTTTCCTTCTTGATACCCTGCCTTTTTTCCCATAGATTCAAAGATCCAGATTAGTTTTTCAATTCTTCTTTTTCTTTTTATTCAAATTTAATTTTCCACATGCTTTTTTTAACGTGAAAATACCATGAAAAATCCCTTTATTAACTTTTTACCGGGGGGAGAAGATTTTGAATACAATTTTTGAATAATTCGGAATTACCAAATTCTTGACAGATAACGTATGTACAATATAAATAATGTACACCATCAGAATTGAGAACAATCGAAGAAAATCCATGAAAAATGATTTTAAGATTAGAAGATTCGAACTCCGTTTGTTTTGGTGGAAGGCAGAGTCCTTCCTTCCGAAGCCACCTTGACTCTTCGATCAAGGCTTCTTTAATAAGTTACTTATTGCAGAGAATATATGAGACATTCAATACTTCCACAAAAATATAAAATATAACTAAATTCATCGCTAAATTGACTTTTTCACAGTCAACAAAACATCAGATTCCCAGTATTAAACGATCTATCTGGAAAATATTTTTCTAATTGAAATTTGAATCCCCTTTCACCTTTTCGATTCCAGCTAGTCCGGTAATTGTTGAAATAAATTTTCGACAATAAAAATTCCAATTCTTCGGTATTCGTGATATTTTTTCCAATAAATAACCGAAATTCAATTACTTGGAAAAGAGCAATACAATTTACACGGCGGATATGAACCCGTTACCCTTTCCACATCCGCCGATTGTCGCGCATGCAACGCAATCTCAACAACGCAATTTCCCCATAAGATTAGTCGTTTCGTGCTCTCAATCATGCAATAATCTAACGAAACTCGCTGTTCTTTTGCCGGCAATTTTTCTCCCCATCATCGCGTCCTCGAATTTCCTCCAGCAGCCACGAGGACTTCCGACAAGTTTACCTGGCTACGTGAACGAGCTTCGTTTCACCATTAGCTCGCTTTTATCGCGAATCCATGGGGTCGAACGATGAATACGCGAACGACACTCTTCGTATATTCTCTCTGGGCGGATACGGTTTCCCGACGGTTTTCCTTTCGCGTGGAAAACGCTGAAGAGCTTTGGGAAAATGCTCTTCCCAAAGCTGTTTCATGGCGTGGAAAGAGTCCCGGGGATTATTCGTGTTTTTACGTCGATATAAGATGTTTTTCCTATACACTAGCTGGCTTGAATAAAAGGCTTGTTGTCGAGTAAAAGGGGTGGTTTGGCTTCTTCGGGTTTAGTATTAACCTAGCTGTTTCATTCCACGTCCCGGACGGGGATTTGAATATTTTCCCGTATTTTTTCAGAGAAATATCGGTGTCTGAGAATATACGTGCATCATTAATGAAAGTTCGTTATCAAAAATTGGGTTCCCAACACATAGAATTGGAAAAAATTATTTACATATTTCTGAGATTAATAAAAATAAAATTTCAAATCTAATAATAATTATTTCGAAATGGGGATTGGTAGTTTTTATAATATAAAATTATTTAGGAATTATTTAGCAATTTTTTAAATATTTTATATTATCTTGTATATGGATAATATAAATTATATTCTGGAATTCTTAAACGTAATTAATTATCCAAGATAACAATATAAAATATTTAAAAAATTTGTAAATTTAGTGGGATTGATTTTAGATTAGGATAAGATACAAATGTTCTTATTTCGCAATTACGAATTGATTTTAGATATCTCTCGAATGCAGCTCAGTTTATCGATACTTACTTTAACCACCATAGCTCTCAACTTGAACCTCCTGGTACTAACAACCTGCTGAATCCATTTCATCATCATTTTTACAATCTCCTTTACTTTTCTAAATTAAACACGCCGCATTTATTTATCCAAAGCACGCACTCTGAAACACGTGATCATCTTCCAGCAGAAAAGAAATTTATCAAATCCAAGACACCTGGTTTCATCCCTATAGTGCAAGGGGTTAAAGACACCCCAAAAATTTGGGGTGTAATTTTTAATGGAAATTAAATTAAAAATTGCCATAAAATAATAAGAAACAACACTATCTCGGTGCAAAATTCTTCTAGTCTGTCCATTTGACGAAAGAATAATAAATTTCCTCGATCTGGAAATCCGTCCAGCTCGAAATCCAAATGCTCGAACCTCGAAGCGGGATACCAGGCGCAACAATCTTCCGGCTGCCTCCGACCCCATCCCCCTGGCCAGGAACGTTCATCTTTCGGGGGGTTGAATCACGGACGCCGGCCAGGAAGAAACGGAGGACGAAAGCTGGTAAACTGTTGCGCCTAACTCACCCCAATTCGTGGTTATTTCGCCAGCTCGCTTTTTGCCACGAATTCTTCGGGGTTCGCAGACCGAGTATATTGGCTCGGAGGGTAGAAGGTTGCTTTAATAGTCGGGATAATTGTGCGGAGATATTTTTATCACGAGTTCTTTGGACGTTTCTCGAGAAATAAAAGGATTAATGGCGTTGGGACATGGTGTTTATGGAGTTAGGCTAAGAGGAGAGAATTGAGTAGAAATGATGTAATTAGGTGATAAAGGGGTAGTTGCTGCTTCCTGTTCCTTTGATTCATTTGATCATTTTTCCAATAATTGGCAGTACTTTTTTAATAATTAATAATAATTAGTATTCCAGAGATAATAGAAATATAGTATATTCATGTTATTTTCCTGTTCTATATTAGGATTATTTTTATGACGAGTTCTTTGGATGTTTCTCGAGAAATAAAAGGATTAATGGCGTTGGGACATGGTGTTTATAGAGTTAGGCTAAGAGGAGAGAATTAAGCAGAAACGATGTAATTAGGTGATAAAGGAGTAGTTGTTGCTCTCTGTTCCTTTGATTCATTCAATCTTTTTTCCAATAATTGGCAGTACTTTTTTAATAATTAATAATAATTAAATTAATAATTAAATTAATAAAAATAAAAATATAGTATATTAATGTTCATAGGATTATTTTCTTTCTTGATAGTTAATTTGTGTTTATGTAAAAGGGTTAAATCCAATTTTTATCTTCTTCGTTCCCACGCAAAATAACGGCGAATTAAATAAATTATTCGTTAACCCCTTGCAGCACGATCTAATTATGAAATATTTCGCATTGTAGAATCGTTTAATTTTAATTTACACACCCATTTTATCCGCGATAAAATTATAAAGTTTCTTAGCTTTATTCAAGTTTGCATTCAGATTTCGCGCGTTAAGTGATAAACCACGTTAAACGCAATTTCATTTTAATATAGGACTTAGCACGAGAAACTCACGAGTTAACCTATCAATTTATCAAATTTTCCCTAATCTCCTACAACTACGCGTTTCCCCATATCTCTACCAATAACCATGATATAAATAACGAGTTTTCCCCAGTTTCACGCAATTTCCTCGTGACCTGAGATTTCTCAGCACGCCAGACGAATCGAAATTCGAATTTTCCGCCCCGCACGAGAAACAGGAATACGTGGAATCAGTGTGAGATGGGAGGCAGATTTTATCCGGGAATTAAATCGTTTTTAATAAACCAGAAGCTCCGACGCCCGCCTCGTTCGATCCTTGAGCTTGAAAACTCGCGGGCGAAAAGAGAGCAGCAAGAGAACCAGGCTCCAGCCTTCCGAGGATCGGCGTTGGCAGCACCGGAAGCGGAACGAAGCGTTTAACGGGCCGGGATTCGCGCATCGTCGCTCCAATATTCCGTTCGTCACGAAGTTTCGAGTTTCACTGCAGACTCGCACTCGAGAGCACTCGAAGCTCGGCATCCAGCGTAGCAGAACTCGCGGCACAACTCATCACGCTCGCTTCGTCTCGATTCCTGCCATTATGCTAGCTCTCCTTACGCGTAAAGGATAAAAATAAAGGGAAAAGAGAGGGGACGAGGATAAAACGAAGGAGAAGCAAAGAAATAGGGGGAAGAGGGATGGGTATGATCGATCGCAGGGTGAATCATGGGACGGACGAGAGATCAAAGGCCGACACGCAACGGGACTGCTCGCCGAACGATGAAAAATCGCCGATGGAGGGCGCGGCGTTTCCGGCGTCCGGCTCGCTTTGAAGCGTTTCGCTCCCATTCGACGGGACGGCGTTTTAATTTTAAGCTATAAAGTGCGATATTACTCTGCGGCTGTGTTCGTGGCTGGAAAAGGCTTTGCGAGCAAATCTCTTTCTTCTCCCACGCCGGAAGATCGAGTTTCCAGGCTTCTGCGAACATCGTCGTTGACGAGGCTCGGCGTGGAATCAGTCTTAGGGGATTCTTTTATCTAATTCGAGCCTTCTACGTGTTATACTTGTCGAATTTGGATC
>NW_016908639.1:678740-687689 GCF_001483705.2 Eufriesea mexicana | reverse complement strand
GTCGTGTAGCTTTTTCAAATTTGGTTCCAATTTTTGAGGTTAAGTGGAAGTGCGGATCTGGGAAACACGATTTTTCGTCTTTTTAATGTGAAAAGTTAGATTTTTATTGAAAATTTACTGCCGTGGGATGTCTTTATTTACGTTGAGAGAATGTTTAGTGCCCCACCATTGAAATTTTTATATATTATTGAATTTATTATCGGATATGATGTTTCTTTTTCAAATATGGCGCCAATTTGTTGAGGTTAAGTAGGAGTACGTATCTGGGAAACATAATTTTGCTATTTTAATCATAAATATTTGGATTTTAATTGAAAATTTAGTCTTCTGGAATGTTTTTCTTCACGCCAAGAGAAAGTTTCGAGCCCGAGCATTGAAATTTTAACATATTATCGAATTTACTATCGAACGTCATGTTCCATTTTTCAAATATGGCGCCAATTTGTTGAGGTTATGTGTAATAGGAATGTGAGAAAGCGTTTTATTTCTCAATTAACGGGAAATAGTGAATTTACTTTTGAATAAAAGTCTGTTGTCCAAGACTATCGTTTTTGTTTCAGAACATAAGGTCGGAAAGCTACTTCAACTCGCGCAGAAAAATTCTTTTATTTCTTTCTTCCCTACGATCGCGAAAATCCTGTTTTCAAACAAGCGGATTCCCTTCAAAGAAATATACTATCACTAGAAAGGGAGAAATGAAAAATATGAACGGAAAAAAGCACTGAAAAATTCCCTGCCCCATTTCCGATCGTCGGGATTCGATGTCCAAACAAAGCTTTTCCGGAAAAACTTAATCAAATTCCCAGAATACCGTGTTACGAATATGATACAAAACGCTCTTGTGTTACACGATTGATCACGGAAATATCCAATTTCTTTTCCAAATATGAATACCGATGGACTATCTCGCTGTGCATTCTTTTCACTCACCTAACCTAACTTTATCTACAGAATCCTAACCATGTCACTAGCAAACATAGAAAAAGCATAACCCAATAACATTCTAAATGGTTCCACGATTTACTCGATTCATAAACAACTCAAAAAAGAAATAAAAAGTCAAAATCAATACTATACCTAGTTAGTATAGTCACTGACGATTCTCACCAAAGGTCCTAAAAACCTCCATTACTATTTCATCATTACTGTAACAATTTTCACTGTTCATTATTATATTGTAATATTTACATAACCTCATTGATTGCGATATAGATATTACCAAAATTGCAATTGTAATTGCAATTATATTTAAATGTTTATTTAACGATTCAATTTTACGATGATCATTTTCCTTTCTTGGTATATTAATATGAACACAGGGTTCCGAGGGATCCGCCATTGCTATGCTGACAATTTTAAGAATTAAACAACTCCAAATAAAAAAGATCTTAAATAGATCCAAGCTAAATAAAAACAGAGTCTAAATAGAAAATAAGAATTTTCCCTGTTCCTCTATTTTAATACTTATTCAATCCCACTGATAACAATACAGGTACCACCAAAATTGCAATTGTAATTGTAATTATAATCAAATGTTTATTTAACGATTCCGGCGCTGGTCATAAATAGATCCAGGCTAAATGAAAACAGGGACTAAATAGAAACTAAGAAACAAAATTGAAATCTCACCTTGAAGACCTCCCACGTGGCGCTGAACGGAAGTACCGCCACCCCGACCATGAGATCCGCCACTGCCAGGTTAACGATGAATATGTTCGTGACGTTCCGCAGCTTGCTGGTGTGATAGACGGCCAGTATGACCAGCACGTTACCCAGCACCACCATCACGTTCACGATCGCGAGCACGATCAGGGTAGCCAGGTTCCACGGGCCGGACCACTCGACGCGCTCGTACAGGGCAGCACATGCGGTCGCGTTCAGCTCTCGCATTTTAGTTGGCAAGCTGTCGCGCCGCGTCTCGAACCACCTCGGACCACTTCCGGCTGAACAAAGCCCCGAATGCCGACCCACCGACGACTGTAATGGAAGAACGCCGCGCGACCGTCTGGGCCTCCATCACGACGCGACTGCGATCGATCGATCAACGTAGCAGGAATTAATCCTCTGCTTCTGTTGGGATTGCGCTCTCTTTTCCAGTTCCTCCAGCGTTATATAGGATTACAGAGCCTCCTCTAACACCTCCAAGCTTAGTTATATATCTATCCTCTCTGGCTCAGAGGATTTTCAGGTGTTTCAAAGGGGTTTGCAGAGGATTCTGTACCTTTCCAAGTTGTTTCAGATCTCTGAGTGGAGTCGGTGGTGGTCTTCCGAGCTGGGTCTGGTTTATAATCAGCTGAGTGGAAGATAATTGATTCCTCACCTTCTTCAGGTGTGTTGGAGCGTTTCTCAGATTTCTCTGATGCGATCTGCTAAGTCTCTTTGGTTCTGGCTAGTCTCTTAGACTGGGGAACGAGTGATCCTTCGGAGGAGAAGAATAAGTCTATGAAGATCTAGGTTAATTCCACCAAATTCATCCTGGAGAGTCTATTCCAACCTCTCTGATCTATTCTTCTCATCAAGCATCAAATTTCTGCGCGTTTACTATCCTCTGCCTGTGACACCAAGACGAAATTGTCTTTCCAAAATTGCCTTTCGAAAAATATCGTAAACCACGTCCTTTGATCAACGTTTCCTCCCAGATGCTTGACGAAGGTCCCGCGAGAGGAGAGCTAAAGCTATTAGCGTCTTCAAGATTCACCATTCGCCCTCGATAAACGCCATCGTCGGCAACAGAAACTCAGCCCTACCCCTGGAACTTCGCTTAACCGTGTTTCAACCCCTTCTCAAGCCCGAGCCTCGCCTGATTTCGCCTCGGCGTCTGATTTTCTGTATTGTTTCGCCCCGTTCCGTCCACCAGCCGACTAATTTCGCCTGCATCCACCGTTCGACTCGTAGTTAACTGGCTAAACGGATCAGCCCGTCGCCGCCTGCAGGATTAGCTCGGATCGATCAATCTAATTACTCCGCTTCTTTCAGCCGGGGGAATTCCGCTAATGGAACAGCTTCGTCGTCGCTGAAGAGTCACTCGATGACACTCTCTCTCTCACTACCCCAGCTTTTTCACGCTGTATAAACGTCCTTATTCAAACACGGGAAGGTTTCACACCGCAGGCCAGAGGAGAGTCTTCGATCAGGAGATTGTCTACTCGACGGTTAGCCCGAAGCTCTTGTCACCGTGAGGGAAAAGCTAGCATCGGGAGTCGGGTCCAGGAACGTCGACTTTGGTATTTTCTCGAGGACTTTCTCGAATCTCTGAGAATTGCTCCAGAGTAACGCTATTTTCTCGAAGGACGCACGCACAGTCGGCGATGTTGAGCGCAAAGAGTACAGAAGCAACCTCGTTCACCAAGGATCGCTGTGATCGAGCATGTAGACACGGAGATAGAGTTCACGCAAATCGAAAGTCCTCTCTCTTTCTCTCTCGTTTTACGTCGCGTATAAATTGCTATTCACAACTTAGCCCCCTAATGCATTCAAATTCCAGCCAGGACTACGCTGGGAAAAAAGGCAAACAGAAGGTTCCGTCGCAGACTTTGATCCCCGCCCACCCTCTTCCAATTGAAATTCTATTCCAGTGCCGCCCCCGCGACGCTTCTCTCCTCCGTGAACACCTCCGGCCCAATTATTTCACCGACTCTTCCGGTCTCCAAAGTACCCGTGGCGCCCTCTGCGCTGCTAATTCGTCCCACCTACCAGAGTTCCTCCTCTTCCACGCCTGGAACGTTTTAACAAGACTTCGCTTCGATTTCGTTTAACGCGAGGGTATCGCGAATTTCACTTCATCCGGCTTTCGCCACCAGATGTCCACTTCCGGTTTCACCTGCAGATGCCTCTCGTTCATCTCTCGCGTCTTCCAGCGAATTCCGGCTCACCATCGGCGTGTCACGATTCTACTGCATCGAGGAAATCGTACCGTCACGCTAACTCCGCTTGTTCCACCCCCCTACCCGGGCTACCCCCATGTTTCACCCGCTTCAACCCCCGCGAGCTCTTTTACCCTTTTCCACGGAGTCCTAGCTTTCTCGACTTCCCTTTTCAGAGTTCCGCGAGACGGTTGGTCTCCAACCAACGGCAGCTGCGAGATATTTTTGAATGTACTCTGGAATATATTCTTGAATATATTTTTCGATATATTCCTGAAGTCTTCTCGACCCTCTGACTCTGTGGTTTATTTTACGACTGGTTTATTCCAAGGTTGTTGGGTCTCTTTGGGATCTCGAGATCTATTTTCTCGACTAATTTTCGTTATTAATTTTATCAAGGATCGTTTATCGATCGTACAGTTTGATAAAAATGGTTGCCCAGGTGTTGAGCACCCTGAGTCACCCCTTTCAGGTTTTACAGGCTATTTTCTCGGATCGAAAAGAGATTCCGTGCTCCTTATTGATACCTGGCAACACCCCTCGAGTTCCCGGGCTGTATCACGAGCCTGTAAATATTTTCAGCGAGGCAATTTCCCGTCAACCCTCGACGGGGGTTGCAAGATCACGGTTCCTTCGGAGTTTTCCACCGTGCCACTTTCGCACGCAGGGTTTACGAGGATTTCGAACGTCTCTGTTACAGTGCAATGACTCAAGCTAGGGGCTACTGTTCCTCAGATTCTGGGTGTACTTTGGCAGCAGAGAGGGTTGAATTTGTCACGGTTTTCCAGCTCCTTTTCACCCTGTCCAATTTGTGCATCTTTTTGTGGCGAGGAGATCCAGGGAATCTGTTCTCCTAACGAATCCAGTGTCCCCGAACTGCTGATTCCTCGAGATTCCCCGAGTAGCCAGCTCGCCAAGTTTTCGGGCAGCCTCGGACAGTCTCTCGCGATCGTTTCAGAGATCGTTAAGCTCCCTATCGGATCCGATTCCTTCCTAGCCTATTCTCCGGACGTTTGAGTAATGGACAAACCAGAGAAAATCGTGCACCCCGCTCCAGCCGACTCCTCTTTATTCCTCTTACCGACCGGGAAGTTTCGACTCGATTCTCGAGGAGTTACCGAGGATTCAGTCTGCCTTCCTCTCAAGGATCCAGCTAACTGCTCGCCAAAATCGGACTCCTATCCCTCGAGCTCTCCCCTAGCTAGAACTTTATCTATCTAACTTCTAATATCTTTCACCTCCAGCTTCCAAATCCCGATTACCCGGGTCCCTTATCATCGTTCGAACAATTCCCTTTAAAACGGTCAGCTCGACCATAACTCTTGGATCTCGAACTCTCAGAGCTTGCGAGTAGTCTGAAAAATTCCTAGGTCCTGCCAATAATTCCCGAGCTTCTCTTCTGGCTATGGCATGCACACCTAGAAACTGTCAATCTTTCTTCATCTGTCTAGAATTCACTGCAGCTTGTCTAGAATCGGGACTGAAATTCAGGTTGCTCTTCGACGAAGGTCTTCCAGGTGATGCAAGTGTTCAGCTGGTCCAGTCGAGTCGCGAAGAATCCAGCATCCAGTCAGGTGTTTCGCGAGCCAAAGTCCTCAAGAACGGTTCCTATTGGGCGACGTTCCCCGCGGAACGATCGATAGCCGCGGGAGTTTACAATTACGAGCGTATTCTTCCGCGTTCCCGGCCTCGATTTCCGGTCCCTCGATCACCACACACACGCACGCACACGGATGTACACACGCGCACAGATGGCAGAGTCGATCGGATCGCTGCGTTATTCTTCGAATCACCGGGAGAGATCACAGTCGTTGTAGTTGATCTACGAGAAGATCTATTGGTTGAGGTACAAAGGTAGACTAGATGATCTTCCGACACTTCGCACGGTGCGTGTACCTCAGCAATCTGAAGCGCGTCTCCTCCTCGATGCGCTTCGCTCGCATTATTTTAACGAAGGTGCTCGGCCTCCTTGGGGTGCTCCTCGGGTGGACAATTTTGGGGTTGGCTCGCTTGAATCTGAAAGAAGAAAGCATTTCTGGGCTTTAGGACTTGATTATTGAACACGTCTATTGTGGACTAGGTGTATACTAAACGGGATGAAGTTACAGTCCAGAATTTCTTGGAGATTAGGTTAGCTGCTTCACGCAGGAGAAAGTTTTAATGTTTTGAAAATTTTTAAACTGGTTTGGAAAAATTTTTCAGGGGAAATAAATTCTTCTGGAATTTAATTTTAAAGGATCAAATATTGTCTTATTAGAATGAGAATGGATTCAGGAGCTTCAGATGATAGGTACGACTAAATTCGTGGATTTTGGAAATTTGTCATACGTAGAAGAATAGTTCTGGAGTTTCGAAATTTAAAGATTCAGCATTCAAGCTACCGAAGATGTTACGGATATGATATTTATAATTTACAAGAAAAATAAATCGAGAGGTGGAAAAGGTTTCTTGAGAAACAACATTAAGATGATAAGAACAGAGAGAGAGAGATTATGGTACTTTAAAACTTCTTCCAGTGTTTATCAGTAATTTCATTGAGATTAATCGAATCTTTCAAGATATTAAGTGGAGAATTGAGTGGAGATAAAATAACACTGTGGATCTAATTAATATTTAAAACGATTCTAAAGAAAATTTATCAGTAACGTCAATTCAATTATTCAAATGGAAAATATTCTACTTCTCGTTCTTCAATTCTTCACAGTAATCCAAATTTTATTTCTTCATAACTATCAATTTTATCTTGTCTTCGAACGCGAGTTCCATAAGAAACTACCAATACTGAATTTTCTTATAAGAAAAAGCGAAGAGATATGTTACAGAGCCTGATACTTAAACGTGTATCACTAGTGGCGGACTTGTTCTACTTAAAATGTCTGGCGAACCGAACAGTGGCTGGTCTATACCACTTAAAAATATCTGATAATTGAGCCGTTCACTGCACAAATTGATTAATTCCACTTTTTGAAAAATCTTAAATTTATGTGTCAAAGCACTTAGTATAGTCATAACTGTACTATTTCATTGCATTTCTCCACATTATCTTTTATGGAGTTAATCAATTTGTGCAGTGAACAGCTCAATTTGTCTACCTATTCTACTCAGAACATATCCGACAATAATTGTTCTATATTACTTAAGTCAAGTCTCACAAATCAGTGGTATATACTACTAAAATCGTGTCTATACTACTTAAGTCAAGTCTCACAAATCAGTGGTATATACTACTAAAATCGTGTCTAACCAATCGCTGACTTGCACCACATGAATTACTTTTGACCAACCACTGACGAGATTTCTTAAATTATGCTTCACCTATACCTGATATATACTACTTAAAATACGTCTCACCAACCACAAACCTATACTACTTGAATCATGTCCGACTAATCGCTGATTGCCCAGTTCAGGCATGTCTAGCCAATTCCTGCGAACAGGTTTATTACCAAATCTAATACATCCGATCAAAAACCCAATAACCCTCATATTGTCAAAAAAAGAGAAGAGAAATGGAAGAAAAAAATAAAAGTGACAAAAGATTCTACAGCCGACACATTTTTATTCCCAGCACGATTCGAAGTGTTTGAGGGTGTACAGTCCCGTGTGCATCGCGGTCGAAAGATGATTTCGTTCACGCAGCAACCGGAAACCGCGCTGGGGATGAACAAGGATCGCTGAAATGCGAATTCACGCGAGGCTGCTCTCGGCGAATTAAGGCACGCCATTTTCGTTCACCGGTGTATGCCCAGCTTTTGTCTTCGTCGCGATTTTTACCCCACCCACCCCCTTCCATCCCTGTCGTTCCTCTGCCGTTCGACCGTCGACTGAAAATCGTCGGCGTACAATAATTGCGTCCGACAGACGGTGCCTTCGATTCTCTATCTTTTTATTCTGTAATTGACCGGGGAGAACGGCTCGTTGTCACGTGATTAAAATGGTCGATCGGACGGGGTCCCGTTTAATCGACCATTTTACTCGAAATTGAGCATCGTTGGCTAAATTTTGTTGGTGCACCGTGCGAAACCTTCCCAAACGTGTTCCAAGCTTTTTTCATTGGTTTTTCTATTTTGTCTTTTTTCCTTTTTCTTTTTTTTTCTTTTTTGGTTCTTTATTTATTTTTGCATTGGACGTATTATCAGGAAGCCAATGGGAATGTATCTAAATTGAATTGCAGAGGCCGGCAGACCGAGCGCGGACCTATTCTACTTGCTCTCTCGTCGAGAAATCGGTCGAATTAAATTTCCAGCGATTTCGACCGCCTAAAAAATATCTATCGGGCCAGACAAAACATTTTCATCACTCCTCGCGAATTTTCCTGAATGAAATTTGGCTCCGTTTGTTGAAGTGTATGTGTACTTCATTTTCCATTTTGAAAAAATATTAAAATATATTGATAAACTACGGAAATTATTTTTTTTATACTAATTTCGTTTCTCGAAATTTCACAATTAATCAGCTTTACAGATTAATCTTCGATTGATTAACCTTCTGTTTTATTACAATTTTTCCCCTCTACTCGTTGAAAGTATTAAAAGAAACATTCGAAATTTGAGGGATGGAAAATATTCTCTATATATTCACGGTAATTAATTACAATTAACTACCCATAAAAATTGCACTTCAAGTCCACTTTCAAGCATACTATTCATAGCATACTTTTTTATTTTACTTTTATAATTATATTTTATATTCCAAGCATACTTTTCTCAATTATAATTTTAATTATAATTAATTGTCTATATATTTGTTAATATAGGAAACCCTATACTCTATTCATTTGTATGTCCTTATAACTATGTCACTTATTTATAACTGTTTATAGCTATTCACATTTATAATTATATTTATATATAGCTATAGTTAAATATAGTTAAATTTATAGTTATTTATAGCTACATATGTCCATATAAGAAAATTAAAAAATACCTCGAACCTTTCCCAACTATTCATGTACCAAAAAAAAAAAAAAAAAGTGTGGGACGCGTTTTACCGTAATAATCCTTCCCATGTTTCTTTGCGCGGATTTCGAGTTGAAATCGCGAATCGATTCATCGAGGCCTTGGAATCATTGGTCCGGAAATAGAAG
>NW_016908639.1:659501-678673 GCF_001483705.2 Eufriesea mexicana | reverse complement strand
TGCTCGTCCGACCCCGGACGCGTTTCTCACCCTCTTGTCGATCGTGTCTCGAGATTAGGCTTGCGGGGATCGAACGTGACCGTTCGTTGCTCTGGCATGCGGACAAATTTCACGGAATTTAACGCCAGAGGGTTGAAAGCGACGAATTTCTCGGATTGCCTTATAGAGGGGTGGGTTTATTTCACGTAGGTTTCCCCCCGAATCTTTACGCTTTAACTGCGTTTTAATATAGCATGGTTGATTAGTGACACAGTAAGGGTAATTCAAAATTTGGAATTAAGGACTGGGAATTCTTTTAAGGAAAAAATTGAGGGACAGAAATAGGGGTGGTTTTCCTTTGATACTTTTAATCCGATGTTTGACGTTTCTCTATTCTTTTAAGTATCAAAAATTTCCTTGCAAGAAAATTGAGGAAATAAAATAGGGAATAGAAATAAGGGTGATTTTTCTACATACTTTGTTTTTCGTATTAGTGAAATAATTTCTCACGATTGTTTGCAAACAATTATCGATTGCTTTTGAAAAATTGCTATCCAATTGCTATACGTAGAAACAAAATAAAAATAAAACAAGGGTTGTTTCACATCCCCAACAATCTTTTCCAAAATACCATTATCAATCTCCTTAAAAAAGGAAAAAGGAAAGAAAAAATTCAACGATAAATTCTTACAATCCTCTCAAATTAATTCTTCATCATAAATTTCCATTCGATAACCCTGTACCCTCCCTGCACCCTTAAAAAATAAAAAAAGAAGAAACAGGAAAAGAAATAAAAATCTCGACGAAAAAATACGAGGAGTACGAACGACCATAATTCAAACGCCTAAATATCCATGGATCTTTTATTTCCGGCGAGTTAGCCGATGCAACCCCGAAACCATAAAGACTCTCGAAATCTTCAAATGGCCAGACATTTCCGGTTGAAAATCCAAGTGCAAAGGGTGGCCGATGCATTTTCATTCAGAGGGAACAATGGAGGCCGAAAGGCGTTCCTCTGTCGAAATATGTAAACGCGTGCATCCGCGTCGGGGATGACTGACACGTACACACACACATACGTATAACCGCATACGAATGCATACACACGTACACAAGCACGTCAAAGGGCTTTTGCCGAGTTCGCAGCACCGTGAGAGCATTCCGTCCATTAATTAGCTTTTCCTGATGTGCTCGCGTGCACCCGCACACGGCTGTGTATGCGCACACGCGCGCACATTGGCGTAAGCGTGCGTGGAAGAACTTTAAACGAATTGTTCCGGTATAGCCGGCAGGGATGCAGACGAGACAGACCTTATTAGGAGTTTCTGTTAAATTAAATCCCGGCTACCCGTAATGCCCGCTGACATTTCGCTCAGACTCCGGCATTTCCGGTCTCGTGTCGATGCAATCCAAAGGGGTGGCTCGTGCTTTTTGCGCCACCAACTAGGGTATTTGATTTCCAGGCAAATCGCTGGGGCCTCTGAGAATTTGTTACGCCAGTTGCGTGCATTCCGAAGGATTTCGGGATATTTAAATTCGGGATGTTTTGTGATTCGTCCAGAGTCTATTGAGCGGACAATAGGGGTAGTTTTGATTTTTCATTGCTTCTATTTTTATTTCTTTATATTTTGTGCGATTTCATGAGAATTATTTCGTATTGAAAAATTTTTATACTTCATATAGGAGGGTGAAAAATGAGATAAGGGGTGGTTATGAGTTTTGATTAATATGGACGGTTGATGAATGAGAAAAGGGATAGTTATGATTGTTGATTTCGTCTGACCACTTTGGGATTTCGTTTTAATTCTTTTGATATGTTTGTAAAGTGATACAGGGGATTGAAAGATGAAGCGAAAGAAAGGGGTTTTCTATTTTTCCTGAAATGAAAGAAATTATTTTAGTTTCAGAATATGATTCGATACAGAATATTTATAAAATATTATCGAGGGTTGAAATTGAGAAAAAGTAGAGTAGTATCGATATTTTTGTTCTCCATAATTTGGTAGAAATTATTTTCTGTGTAAATGTTGATTATTTATGAAGTGTTTATAAAATATTATTGGGGGTTGGAATTGAGAAAGAGGGTAGTTTTGACACTCGCCTCTGTGACCTCATGTAAACTATTCTGCGTGAGATTATGACTCAATATGAACTCATAAAATAATATACCAATTCGAAAGTTAGGATGTTGAATAGGGGTAGTTTTGCCTAACTTATTCCTCCTTTATATCATATAAACTCTATCATATAAACTACTATATAATTATATAAAGCAATAACTTAATATAAATTATTTCCCAAATAACTGCTCGTCATGAACTTGTGAAGCTCATAGTATTAAATTAAATGAAGAATTTTATATCTCCAGAAAATGAGAGTAGATTGTTAAATAAATTTTTAATTATCCTAATCGCTCAGAAATCCAGACCCCTAATTCCAACAGAGATTTTAAATTGTCTCATGTCTGTGAAGAGCAAGAACCAAAAAGGGCCAGCAACAAAGAACGATATTACGTTTGTGGAGCTGAAAAATGGAGGAAAAAAATATTGTCTCGCTTATGTGCATTCGTTCCTGTGTACCTGCGTGCTTTTACGTTTCCCAGATTCGTTTGTTTAATTTCAATCCAGTGCTGGATATTTAAGTCACAGTCGCCACCCCGTCACTTTCAAAGGGAAAAAATAAAGTTACGAAATTGCTCTAGCTATTTACGGTATTATTTCATAAGCCGGGAAAACTGACTTTCGTTGATCATTTAATTCCGCAAATATTTACGAAAGGTTTGATAAAAGATTTCACGTAAGATTGCCCTTCAGTGGTCGGCTGACTATATCTCGTCTTATACTACTCGAGTAATTTCACTCCGTCACAATACTTCCATAACTGGCCATTTTATCTCGACCGTCTGACTCGTCACGGATCCATTCTACTTCGCCATACGTAAGAAGTCGGTTCACTGTAATTTTTAAGAATCCAATCACAAAATTTATTATATACATTTTTAAAAATTTACATAAACGAGGAGGAAAAAAGTAATCGATATTTAATATCGATACCTTTACATTTATTAATTTTCTTTAGAAATAATTAAAATTAATAAATGTTTTTATATTTTCGAATTCTTTATGTAAATTAAAAGTATAATAATAGATATTTTTAATTGGTATCGTTACATTTTTGAATTTTTCGATAAACTTATATAAAATAAAATTATTTTTGAGTACCAAAATTAATTTACAAATTATTTAATTAAGAACAGAAGAGGAAAATAACGATTCTTTTTCTTAAAATTCCTATAAAAAATTTTTATTTAATTTACAAAAATCTGCGGAATTAATTGGAAATTTAGGGAAATTAATTGCACTATAATTTCCATTAAATATTTTTCGACTCGACGAAAAATCCTATTATGATATTTCCGAAGACTCTCTGCTATATTTAAAATTTCCTGTACGCTAAAAAACAATGCTAAAAATATTTCGTAAATTCTTGCAAGCTTTTAGTTCCCGTATGCCACAATTCTAAACGTCGATACCTCGAGAGATAAAGAAGGAGGATGGAACGAGGTGAATATTGATACGATCGCTTCTTTCGACGACCAGTATTATTCGACATTAATATAAATGCCGGGATAAATCCATGGGACTGGATCGTCGTCGCATTTATCCGGCTCCGTCAACATCCGAAATCGTCACTAACGCACGAGTCGACTAGACACGACGCCGGATTTCAATATATCCCCCTTGACAAAAGTATTTTTATATCGGGCTCGCGCGATCTCGAAAGCAACCCCCGTAATCCGCACCGTTAAAAACAGACTTTTGTCGGGGGTGTCTTTGCGGATTCAAATTTTTAGTGTCTCTATCCTCGAGAACTCCGGCTTTTGTCGGTAGCATTGTTCGTCCTTTGTGCAGCAGTATGGAATATTTAACTAGGCGAAAGCTAGAAAAGATTGGGTTATTTTTGAAAGAGAGAGATATTCGAGGATTAGAATTTTTGGATAGCGATGTTCGAATGACATTAGATTTTTAGAGACAGTGATTTTTATGCTGGGGAAGCAGAGTTTGGTTCATTGTAAAAATTATAAATAATAATATAATCGTTGTTATTTTATAAGAGAGTTTGGTTGATTGTAGAAATAATAAATGGTAGTAATATATGGGATTGTTGAGATAATAATAAAATAATAACAATTATATTTATTTTATAATAAATTATTTCAAGAGTTATTAATATTTATAATTTCTACAATTGACTAAACTGTCTTGTAAAATAATATTTATTTTTATTTTGTAACAAATTGTCTCGACAATTCTATGCATTACCTATGTTCATAATTTTTACAATTGATTTAACTGTTTTATAAAATAACAACAGTTATATTTATTTAATTTATCTCAACAACTTCACGTATTATTAATATTTTTGATTATTGCAATCGACCAAACTCATCTGTTTCATCAGCATGAAAAGCACTATTTTTAAAAGTTAGTATTATTTGAAAATATATTGTTAAATAATGATAATATAATATAAATTAATTATAAAATAACGAACTCGCATAAAAGAACTTTAAACGAAAACTAAAAATTCCAAAAGTTATTAAAGTTATTAATTAATTCCTCAATTACGAATCTCATAAAAATATAATAAATTTCCGAATTTATTAATAGAAATTCTATTTAAAAAATAACTAAACAAACTTCCGAATTTATTAATAACAAATTAATATAATTAATTGTTAGCTATCCCATGAAAAAATATAATAAGCTTCACAATTTATTAATTACAAATTCTATTTAAAAAATAACTTAACAAACTTCCGAATTTATTAATAAAAATGAATATAATTAATTGTTAGCTATCCCATAAAAATATAATAAACTTCTCAATTTATTAATTATAAATTTTATTTAAAAAATAACTTAACAAACTTCCGAATTTATTAATAACAAATTAATATAATTAATTGTTAGATAAATGCTGCTTCCTCCATAATTTTACAATTTCTATTTTCCAAAGCTCTCAGGACACTACCCACACCGTCACTTCTCAAGTTCGCAGCCGTCACGACTCCTCTATATACTTCTGGGAAAATAGGAAAAAATATGGAAAGCGGGCTGTTGGCTGGGTTTTGAAGAGGCCAGGTCGACTGTCGTCTGGCCTCTGACCGACGATTTCGATTTCGACGACAGAAGGGGTGGAAAAGACCGGTGGCGCGTTGCATAATGCGGCCGCGACCACGCGCTCATCCCGTATGCATGTGAACATCAGGGTCCTCCCGGGAACTTCCTGTTTCGCGGAAAATGCAGCGGGATACACGGTGTACCCCGCGACGCGTGCCAGCCCGCTTCGTGCTTCGCGTGTCACCGAGACGTTATGAATGCTAATGTGCCTTCTTTCATTGGTCGTCTTTCTGTCTCTGGCCTGTCACGGTGCTTTACGTGGATCAGCGATGATGGCAGGATTTACGGCGAATGCGCAGAAAATGGATACGAAATTTTCCAAACGTGAAGATCCGTCGACTCGTTTTGAAAACGGGCTTGTTGTTTCCAGTTCCTTGGTTTGGAATTTAGGGTTGCGTTCTGGGGTATATTTGACGAAGTTAGGTATTTTTGGAAATTGTTGACTCCTTTTTAAAATGGTTCTTGTTTCCTTGGTTTGTAATTTGTGGGTAAAAATTGTGGATAGAATTTTAAATTTTTTTTAGGGGTGGGGGTTGAGGCATATTTGGTTTGGAATTTGGGTTGTGTTTTAGAGTACTTTGGGCGAGGCTAGTGATTTTTGGAGGCTAGTGATTTATTTCTAAAAATTTTTATTATTTTGGTTTGATTTGTTGTGGGGTAGAATATGTTGGGTTGATTTCAAGCTGGTTGTAAATTGGTTAGCTCCAAATAAAAATTGCGAGTAGAGGTTCGAATGGTTTTTTATATGAGGGGGTTGAGAAATATTTGGTTAGAGATTTGGGGTTGTTTTGGGGTACAATGGGTAAGGCTAGTGATTTTTGGAGACAAGTAATTTGTTCCTGAAAATGATTTTTATTTTCTTGGTTTGTAACAAAATGGATAAAAATTGTAGATTGAAGTTTGAATTTTTTTTCTGAGGGTGTTGAGGAATAGGGGGTAATTTCATAGGGGTGTGAGGGATTTAGGGATGTATTATATTGTTATTCCGTGTAGTCGATGAATTATGACAAAGACGAGTGTTATTTAAATAATTGTTGTTTATATTGAGCTAATGACGAGTGGCTGACTATGTACAACTCGTACTACTTGTTCGTCTGGCGCGCTTACTCCCACTGCGAGTAAAAGGGAACGTTCCAGGGCAGAGGGTTAAAACAATCGACTTTTTTCAGCGTCTATACGTACGTTCCAGGGCTTTAAATTCCGAACAATTAATTGAGTTACAAGTATTTAAAGAGGAACATGGAAACATTTGTTGGATTTAATTAAAACATTCTCTGCTCTATGAATGATTTATTATAATGCATTAATCTTTTGACCGATGCTACATCATGCGAATACAATTTTTCTCCCTAGTGCCAACAGGGAAGAAAGGGAAGAAAAATACAATGAACAATATGATGGACAAAATATTTTTATATACGCGAAATTCTTTCACAAATATTGAACCTCAACTTCCAATAACTATACGTGTATATACCACTGCTACAATTTCATAACAGATATTTTTTTGTGCAAAAGATAAACAAGAAAAAATTTATTTCTCCTATAAAAATGATAAATGGAAAAATGAAATACTATTTGACATTAAGGATGTTTAAAAATTTCACTCTAAAGGCTCCATTTCCTATCCAACAATATCCACTATGTCCATGAAAATTCCTTAAAAAATCCCTATGAAGTAATTCTTTAAAGATTCTATAAAAAATCTCTAATAAATAATTTCCTAAAAATTCTCTAAAACTTCCTTTAGATATCCCTAAAAAATAATTCTCTAAAGATCCACTAAATATAACTTAAAAATATAACTTAAAAATTTCTTAAGTATTCTATAAGAATTCCCTGAAAAGTCTCTAACAAATAATTCTTTAAAGATTCTCTAGAAACTTTCTAAAAATTCTCTAACAATTCCCTGAAAAGTCCCTAAAAATGAATTCTCTAAAGATTCCTTAAAAATTACTCAATAATTCCTTAAAAATTCTCTAAAAATTCTCCAAAAAATCTGTATCAAATAATTCCTTGAAAATTCCCTAAAAATTCTCTAACAATTCCCTGAAAAGTCTCTGAAAACAAATTCTCTAAAGATTCCCTAAAAATTACTCAATAATTCCTTAAAATTTCTCTAAAAATTTCCTAAAAATTTTCTAAAAATTCGCTTAAAAGTCCCTGAAATCAAATTCTCCAAAGCTTCCTTAAAAATTACTCAATAATTCCTTAACAATACTCTAAAAATTGCTCAAAAATTCTTCCACCTAATTTCCGATCCTCTGAAACCCTATCCTCGGGCCACAGCGTTACACCCTGACAGATTTCCAGCGAGCCGGGAAATTCTCGACGCGCCAGCCCGTCGACCCAAACGATAACGTCGTTATTTACCAACGCGTTCGCGTAAATTACAATTGCCGGGGTAGTGCATTAGCATATTAATGGCGTCTAGTCCCTAGCCGAAGATTCGCGTCGAGGCTAGCCTCAAGGTCCCGGCCTTCGCGCCATACTTGTCCGCGAGCGAACAAGGGAAATGAAAAGGAAAAAGGGGAAGGAAGGAGGGCGGCGATGTTGACACGAGATCCTTTCTTCCGTCCCGTTTCGCTCGTCCACACCGGGAAATGCTCGCTGCAATAATAAACACCGCGAAATGAGTGTCGCTTCTTTGACAGCGACGGTGTGAAAAGCGGCGGACGTCGGTTAGCCGAGAATAGGGTGGTCTAGTTCATTCGTGGAAACCATTCGGGATGGATGTCACGTGATTTCGATGCACTCGCGGGAATCGTGGAAATTTCGGGCCCGAGGAAATGGGGTTAGTTTAGATGAGATTTCGCGTTTACACTAAACAGATAGATATCTTTTAATTCCAGGCTAGACAGGGCAGAGAATTTTTCCAAGCTCACGGACAGAAAATTCGCGAAATTTTCGGCTGCATAGGGAAATTCATATACGAGATGTTAGATTTGGGAACGGAAGCGAATTTTTTAATTCTTCAGCACGTATAAAGAATTTTAAAGAAATTACATTGGGAAATTGGGAAATTTTCGCGCGAGAAAGAAACGAGGTTGCTCAGATAAGATCTCGTGTCTGGAAAGCAGCATGAATTTTCTAAAAGGTTGCATCAAGAAATCTTAAGATTTTAGGATGGGTTTATGCGAGATTTTTTATTCAGAAAATAGAATGAAACTTCAGGAGCATGTATCGAATCTTCCCCGAGTATTAAAACGCAGAGAAATATTTTATAATAAAAGAATGTGCTGAACAAAAATACAAATGCCAACGAGCCATAGAAAATATTCTATAAATTCCTGCAAAATTTTTTAAGCACGAATTCTGAAATACTGAAACTATATTGGTCTAACATAAAAATTGCGATACTTGCCAGTACGAAGTAATAAAAGAAAATAATAAATATTTTTCAAAAATGAGTAAAAATATACGTATTATTTAAAAATGGAATTTAAATAAACCATAGATAAAGGAAAACTAATTTCCCAGGAAAATTGTCACGCAACTTAGGGAGTCACTTCACGCGGCTAGAACAATTCAGGCTCGATCGATTTTGTTTAAATTTTCAGGGTGCTTTTTGACCGCGGCGAATTGGAACAAGAGGATTAAGCCGGTAAAACCGCGACTGGCCATCGAAAACAACAATGTGCTTACGTGTCATCGTTTTACACACCCTCCAATCCTAATAATTCACCCTCTGTCACAACGTTGCAGTGATCCCGAAAAAGCAACTTCCTCCCTTCAAATTTTCATAAAAATTTCGCCAAACCATAAATTTCGTACAGCCCTGTGTAAACAGGAATATAAATAAAGTTCCAAAAATATTTCTCACCGCAACAGCATGTCGAATAAAATTCAAAAACCGAAAATATTGGAAGCTTTTCGTGAATCGTAATTTATTACAAAATTCGAAGAACACGGTACACGATGTAACGATATTTCTCTTGATCAAAGTCATATTTCATACTAATTCGTAGCTAAAAATATGCTAGTCAAGTGGAAACACTATTCGAAATTTTCTCATAAAAATACGAAATTTTTTCGGAAAAAATACGACATTTTCTTTTAAAAGCACGAAATTTTCTCGAAAAATAGGATATTTTCCCGTAAAAATACGAAATTTTCTCATAAAAATACACTTTGATATTCTTTTCAATCGATAATATCAAAATTAGTAACGTTTCTTTAATTGAAATTTCAAATCGAACGGAAATACGGAAAAGCTACGTATTTCATACATGGAAATTAGGAAGAATCGAATGGAAACGGAGTGTGGAGTGCAGCTCGACCTAGAACCACAAAGGGTTAACAAGGAATATTAATTTTTCCCCGTGTTCGAGTGGCCTGAAAGTGCTGCAAGAAAGTTTCCCGGGCGAAGTCGAGGCACGAGCTGATTCGGGGAGCAGTTTTTCCCCTTCGAAGCTGCTTAATTTAAAACAGAACTTGGCGTAGAAGACGTCGGGGGCGAGGAAAATGGCGGGACAGGTGGCCGGCGCAAGAGACGAGGAGGGTGGCGGAGGAAGCAGTTCCGGAGCTGGGAAACAAGCTGCAATTAAACGGGAATCCGGGAAGAGCTTATCAATTTCCAAAGGTGACTCCAAATTAGCCCCCAGCTCCGCCCCAACTTTTTCCACCGACGTCTTGGCTTAATATTACCGAAGACTCCTCGGGAGTGTGGGATCTTCGCGTTCCTTCTCCCCTTTTCACCCCGTTTTTCTCTTCAACTTCGGTGGAAATCTCGCGTAATCGACTCGACGAGTCGCCACTGGCCTCTTCGCCACGAAAATGGAATCCCGCAGAGCCGCGGAGCTTTGTGGATTACGTAAAAATTAAATCCAAACGAGTTATACCTGTCTTTTCCCGCAGTTTTCGCGCTTTTCGTCCTTTGGCAAAAGGGATCTTGGCGAATTTTATTCGGTCAACCCTGGACCGAATCAACGCTGGATTTATCGCGTTAAATGACGGGTGGATGAAATAATGGGAGAAGGGAGATTTAAAAGAAGCTGGAACTAGAAGAGCGTGTATCGTCGTCGCCAGAGAAAAATTTGCAAGTCGAGTGGATAAAGGGGTGACTTTAAAGGGGAAATTTTTAAGAAAGATAGAGAATGGTCCGTTGTTTTGTTGAGGAATATGGTTTTCGTGGATCTTGATATTTTCATGAGGGTTTAATGAATTATATCTAGCTGGGGGCTGAGAAGAGTGAAAATGGAAACCTGAATGGAATTTTTCTGCTGGATATACACTGCCTGTTAGTTATATTCTGCATAGTTTTAAAGTCAAATTGAATTTAAATTTCTTTATGACTTCGCAAACATGGAGTTTGTTATAATAATAAACGCAGAGTATACTTTTATGAGGAATTCAGGTGAATTATCGACTTATACTACCGTCAGAAGTAGTTGTGTCTGATATATGAGAGACTTGTTCTACTTAAATTTAGCTTAATGGTCATTTCTAGTTGAACTGTTTATATTATATATAAACGAATGATTTTTATACGATATATTGTTGTATATCCTAACATTGAATACATGTTTCTTCAATAAATAATGTCAGAATTTTTTATAAAATTTCTTCGTCTTTAACTGATGCTCCAAATTTAGGTCTAGGTTTAATATGTACAGAAATATGGACTGTGGGGTCTGTTCTTCTAAAATTCGAAAATCAAGATCATCTGAAAAAACGAGGAACTCGGAAAATAATTAATAAAAAAATTATTCGAAGTTTTAACAGTAAAAGATGGAGTGATTGTAGTTTCAAAATAATCATAAACAATTATAAATTACATAAAATATATATTATTCATGATTATTATAATTACCACAAAAATGATTACGCCTTATAATTATTCACCTAAACTATATTTAAAGAACAAAAAGCTTGTGGAACAATATCCCATACCAGAAATAAAACACACACCTCCAAATTCATCCCGAACCCCATACAAATTCTTACCCCACCCTCAAACTCAGGGAATAGGTATAAAAATTCCCACCAATCCTCCAGAATACGATAATCAGAGGGAAAAACAATTTTCCATCGACCAGACGTTAATTACGAATTATCGCAGGATTGGTACTAGCCAGGGCCGGCTCTATCGGGCATTGTCGCCCGATTTCCCGTCGAATTTGCAATCAGCACGCGGAGCATTAATTATCGTACTCGTTAATTACAGGCACAGTCATAATCATTACTCCCGTTAAACGGTGTCGTCAATTAGCGAGCCACGAGAACGCACAAGGAACGTGGGGCTCGTCTCGGCGTCGTTTGTTCGATCCGCTTCTTAAAGGGTGTGTGGAAAGAGAGGTAGCCGAGCAGGTAGCTCGTTATGCACCGTCTTTCAGCCGTGGTCCCAGCCCATTGATACCGGCTGTTAGCGCGCTCAAATTATACGTGAATCCCTTTGAACCGAAGAACTATCGTTTCGATGGGGATCTCGTTAATTCGGCGTAAACCCGGTTAATCCGGATGAGTAACGTGGATTGCAAGGGTTCGATGAGAGAGTTATTATTCCTGGCAAGACACGGGACTTATTTATGTAGGATTGGAATTGCGGCTAAGTTTCGAACACTCAGGACGCATTTCTAAATTACACATTCCAAACTTATGCGTTCCTATACTTAAATTTCTCGAACTCTGATATAAATATACCTTACACGCGGTCATCTTTGTTCTATGTCACAAATACCTTCGCTACTACGAGTGACTATGGTCACTGGCCATGAGACACCATCTATATACGACGGATAACTATAAGCACCGGCCATGAGACGCTACTTATATATGACGGATGACTATAGTCACTGGCCGCAAGGCGCCATCTATACACAACGGATGACTATACCTACTGTCCACGAGACGCCATTTATACACAATGGATGACTATAGTGACTGGCCACGAGACGCCATCTACACCCGACGAATAACTATAGTCACCGGCCACAAGATGTCATCTACACACAACGGATAACTATAGTCATTGACTACGAGACGCCATTTATACACAATGGATGACTATAGTCACCGGCCATAAGACGCCATCTACACCCGACGAATAACTATAGTCACCGGCCACGAGACGTCATCTATACACAATGGATGACTATAGTCACCGGCCATAAAACGCCATCTATACCCGACGAATAACTATAGTCACCGGCCACGAGACGTCATCTATACACAACGGATAACTATAGTCATTGACTACGAGACGCCATTTATACACAATGGATGACTATAGTTATTGACTACGAGACGCCATTTATACACAATGGATGACTATAGTCACCGGCCATAAGACGCCATCTACACACGATGGATGACTATAGTCACCGGCTACAAAAATTGAGCCAAAAAATTAAGACATGCGTTCCCGTTTCGCTTAGCTCTCTTCGCAAAGAATCACAATTATGCTATTGCAATGATCATTTTCTCTTTTCTTTTCTTTTCTTTTTAAAAATACTTGGCCCCGAATGCAAAGGACTATGTTTCTACTTTTGACACGGCACTTCGTTCTACGGGAGGGACTAACAATTGTTTAAATAAAAAAGGAAGCGGCAAACACTGGGAAAATATCGTCGTCAACAAACGACAGAATAGGAAACAGAAAAGTGACAGAAAATAAAATAATTTAGTTCAGTTACTCGTGCTAAAAAAAGAAAAAAAAAGGAAAGGGGGGAAATATGAAAATAGAAAAGCGACGTAGAATAAAACAATATTTTCTGCGAAGAAAGAAAAGGAGGCGTTTGTGAAATATTTTTTGAGAATTTGCATCAGGCAGATCGTGAATTTACATTTAGAAATCCTCTTCTTTCACCCTGCTTTTCTTTCATACCTTTCTTTTACGATTTCGTCGTCTTTTCTCGCGTCGTTCGTTTTCCCCGTCGTTTCTATTAAGATCTAGCCAGGAGCTCGGCAGCGGCCGGTAATAATAGCTGAACACCAGGCCCCGTTTAACAAATTGCAACATTTATCGCACACGTTCCTACGTTCCGAGCCCGTTCCGGCGCGTAGAGCAACAGTTCCTTGGATTTTTACGAGCGGCGTAAATAAGTAAACGACCGGCCGGACAGATTTTCCGGGAAACGAGCTTGCGCCACGGTCGATCGGGAAATCCTTTCGCAGATAAACCCTCGAATACCGTCGTCGATTAATCACGAAGCGACGAAGACGAGTCGGTGTTAACGCGTGGTTAACGATACTCGTGTTTCCATTCGACGAGATTAAAATTAAAATAATTTTCTTTACCACCTTTTTCCCTTAAATCGTCATCTAAATATCGTTAAAATCTAGATATTATCGTTACAAAATTTGCAAGTGAATGATTTATGAAGATTCATCGAGTTCATAATGAACATTCAGCAAAATTCATAGCATTAGGGGTAAGTTTAAAATTGGAAATTTAAGTAAAATTTGGTATAGGAAAAGAGAACCTCTTCTATAATTTATAATGCAATAGAATTGTCTATAATTTGCGAAGGTTTGAAGGAATTTGATTAATTAAAATAATATTCCTTATATTTTTATTTTTTTTAAATTGTTATAAAAATTATTATTACAAAATTAATAAGTACCCGAATCATAAAATTTTCTAACATAAAATTTCCCCAATCAGATAAAACTAAAGTAAATAACAAAATTCGTCAATCAAAAAAATCAAAATCCCCCAGAAATTCCCCACCACTGAAAAATAAACCAACGAATTCCACGATTTCGTGGAAATTTCAAGGTGCAGTCAGATAACGCTAAACAGGGGCCACGAACTTCCGGTTTGGAGGGAAGAGGAAGACAGGAGCCCGTGGGGATTTTGAGGAAACAACCAGTACATCGCGCGCGTGCCTCGAGACACCGGGACTTCCGGAACCGTAGTCTTCTAATCTACCCGTCAGGCAAAGTAAGTTACCGAGTTCTCGCGAACAGGAAGTCGAAAGTTTTCGCACGAGAACGCCACTCCTCTTCCATTTTTCCTTTTTCTTCTTCCCTCCTTCTTCTTCCTTGTCTCTCCAGTGTTTCTTCCTATTTTCCTCGTTCCACGAGGAGCGAGCGATTATCCCGAGTCGAGTCGCGATAAACTGAGAGGGGTGAGTTGAAGGCGGGAAATTTGAAATTGCTGGCGAGATTAATGGGAAATGGGAATATTCTCTGAGTATTTTGAGAAGTTCTATGGGAGTCCTTCCTCCGTAGTTGCTATCGGTAGTGTCCTTCTATCTAAAAGAGACAAAAGGAAAAGGAAGGGATACTTTTTGACCCGGGCATGGTAGTGGAATGCTCATTACTCAAAAAAGCTCAAATCAAGAAATAAACAACCTATTATAGCACATTTCATTTACTTCAGAGATGAACATGAACGACGACTTTAGCTGACGGTCAAGAACTTTTACTTTAATTAGGTTAGGTTCGGTTAGGTTAGGTTATATTCTTCGTGGACGGTTGCGGGGAAAGAAACATGATTAGGAATGAAAGCTTATGTGTGAAAAATGGCTTAAATTAGGGTGCAAGGGCGCAGGCGAGTCAGTGTGTCGGTCAGTGTGTCAGTCAGTATATCACTGTATAAGTCAGTGTACCAGTGTGTCAGTCAGTCAAACAGTGTTGGGAAAGAAACATGATTAGGAATGAAAGCTTATGTGTGAAAAATGGCTTAAATTAGGGTGCAAGCGCGCAGGCGAGTCAGTGTGTCGGTCAGTGTGTCAGTCAGTATATCACTGTGTAAGTCATTGTACCAGTGTGTCAATCAGTCAATGTGTAAGCCAGTATGTAAGAGGTCCAAGTCAGTCTAAGAAAGATCAGAAGATCGTACCCATAGCGAATCTCTCTTGTTTCATAGCCGTCATTCCATGTATAAGCTTATTTCATTCTATTCAGAAGCCAACAATACTATCTTTAGTCAACCCACCCAAATGCGATCCCACATTTATATCATCCCAAATGACTTTCACTTATTCTACTTCATTCCTATTCACACACATAAAACCAACACTCACTCTCATAAAACCAATACTCACACTTAGAACTCAAAAATTTGGAGTCCCTCAAACAAAATCATTCGAAACGTTAGACTCGCGAAAAAGCTGCTAGAATATTGGTAGAAAAATTGGAATGAAAATGGAGAGGCATTCCAGAGAATTTGTACCCCGGCTCTAAACGTCGGAGCTCAAACTAAGGAGTCGGACGAGACCCGGCAGCCAATTCCACTCGCGTATCGAGTCAACAGCAGACGCAACGAGATCGAACGAGCGACCCCGTGGCTGTGCACATTCGCATTCCCATCGCAGACGTCGTTTACCCCGGCAATCCCCGTACAATTTTCCATGCGACGTAAAATATTTGCCGCGTAATATGCCGTGGGAACGGATCGGCGGTAAATAAAACGGAAACGGGCAAGATCGAATGCGAATCAGCCGGGGAAGTTTTTCCACGAGAACGAGGCCAGATTGCTGCTAGCGTTGGCACGCGATCGCCTATATCGAGGGAGGCGTTTGGGCTGGAAAAATATTTGCTCAAATTGAAAACGCAGGCAGCTGTCGATCGTGTCAATTACCGGCAACGATTTCCCTCAAGCGAGGGGAAAGTGTCTTTCAACCCGCGATATTAATTCCACGTTCGCCTATGCTGTTTCGGCTATTTCGATTTTCCCGGGAAATCGCTCTATGAGCACTCAAAATACGTATTTTATTGAGAACCGTAGAAAATTCGAAAATAGAAAAGATTGTTGGAGTTTGTTTCAAATTTTTATGGGGGTTGGTAGCGTTTATGCGAAATTAAATTAGGTGCTCAAAATTGAAGACTGTTTCAAGGGTTTTCTGAGATTTCAGTGGTTCGAAGATATTTCGTTTTTGTAAGAATTTGTAAATTCTACTTTCAGTGTGACTTATGCTCTGAGTTCAAAATAGTTAGAGGCTTATTGGAATTCTGGTGTTAAATTTATTTTGAGATTTCAATGCCTTAAAGATGGTTGATTTTTAATTTGTAAAGCCCCCCTTGAGTGTGAATTACGTTGGGCTCAAAATATTTAGAGGCGTTAAAATTCCGATGCTCAAAATTCGACTGCAATTATATGAAAGGAAAAATTTAATTGTGAATGAGAAAGAATTTCTTGGTACTCAAAATTGATCTATAATTAAATAAAGAGAACTTTAAACTTGACTACTTTACATGCTCAAAATTCGTCTGCAATTATATGAAAAGAAAAATTTAATTGTGGATGAGACAGAACTTCTTGGTACTCAAAATTAATCTATAATTATATAAAGAAATCTTTAATCCATTGGTACTCCAAATTTTTCTATAGCTCAAAGAGAATATCTATTTTTCATTACAAAATCTTGTGTTACTCAAAATTTTAAAAACTGGTAGATATTGCAAAAAGGGCGCTCAAAATATTTTTCCTGGGTCATTGTCTTGATGAATTATTCTAATATTCGATACTCGAGATGGTTTATCTTGAAATGGAAAATTCGATGAAAAATATTGTACAAAGAATTCGCCATTTTCTTTTCGCGAGAGGCTCAAAATAATCCGATTCGACCCGATCGAAATGGATAATGAGTCCAGCGTTCCTATTTCGGACTGAGTCGTCGAAGAAAACAATATATATTCGGGCCGTGTCGAGGGGCTGCAGGCAGATAAAGAAAGTGCTGATACAACCAGCCGATACCATTGTTCCCTGGCACTGGGTTAAGGGTTATTTTCCACGGACTGATCGGGATCGCGATTACACGTGATCCGTTCGCTCAAGACGAAGGAACACCATTAATGACGCGTTGGGACGAACGGCTTTTGTTTAACGAATATCACTCTCAGGTTTCGATGCCAAACCGAATTTTAGAATGAACCTAATTAACTCGAGGGGTATGAACTTGGGTATTTTGAGACCTGATATGAATAATGTTGAAGATCTAAGGGATGATTTCTTTATTGATACGATTTTAGAAACAGGGAATTGTTATTTCGAATATTTAGGATTTGAGGAACTAGGAATCTTGAGAGTACAGAATTTGAGATACAAAATTTAAAAAATTAGGAGTTCTTAACACGTGGAATTTGAGATACAGAATTTGAGAAATGAGGAATTTTGAGTGCATAAAATTGAGATATAAAATTTGGGAAATTAGGTATTTTGCGTGTGCTAAATTTGAGATGTAAAATTTGGAAAACTAGAAATTCTGAGCGCAAGAAATATGAGATATAGAACATGGGAAATTAGGTATTTTGCGTGCGCGAAACTTGAAATATAAAATCTGGGAAATTAGGAATTTTGAGCATCCAGAACTTAAGGAACATATAATTTAACAAATATTACGTTTCAAAAATGGAATTTTGAGCACTCACAATTTCAGAAATACGAACCTCAAAGTCCACAATGTCGACAACAGCAGACTCGCAATTTTCCACAACCGATACTTCCACAGAACAAAATTTCCTGTTCCAAAAAGTATATAAAACAATAAAACTTTCAACTCGCAAACTTACATCATCCACGACCTAAATACATCATCTTCGAGCTAAATACAACATAATCTTTGCAAACCTCGATCTTTCTAACCTCCAATAAAACCTAACCTATCATTTCTCGCCGACAATAAAATGGCGAACGCGTCAAATTCTGTTCTTCTTCATCGAGTTCATGCTCGAGTGGAATATCCTCAGGCCGTGTAATGGTAAGCTTTGTTTCTGTGACCCTTCATAAGAATCGAATCGAGGAGGATTTATCCTTAAGCCGGTGATAATTGGGGAGCAGTCTCGTCGTTAATTCGAACGTTGAATGACAGTGGGTAGTCGTGAGGGTGGCCCAATGGGCGCATTAGCGAAACCAATTTTTGACCATGGCGCAATTATCCTTCGTTAATGGGTCGCTCAAAAGTTCAGGCTCGATTTTACAAGTCGCTCGATACAAATAGGGATACCGGCCATTCTATTCTTCCATCGACTAATCTGATTATTTATTATCGCTTCTGCAAACGTATATCGTAATCAACGGGAATCGGAAAGTCCCTTCCAATCGAATAATTTTAAATACACTGTGTCCAAGTACACACAGTGTATTGAATTACGTCATAATACCATACTAAGGGAGCTTTATATGAACAATTCATGGAAATCATCGTCGAGCAGAATATGGCTGTTTTAAACCTTGACAATTGTAAATTATCGTGGAATTTTTTAATATTTTTAGAGAGTTCCTTTTACAGAATTTAAAAAAATTTTTGTGGAATTATTTTCTTGGTATCTTTCATTTTTCTATTTATTTATTCATAATTGTATTTTATACAAACATTTTTGATGAATTTTCTATTTTTCTGTCTACCTAATAGTTACTAAACGAAGTATAGTAATTTTTCTAAATTTTTTTCTCAATCTTTTTACTTTCTATTTTCTATTCTTCACCGATTTTCTGTCAATGCTGACTCTATTATATAAAATTATACTATAATATACTATACTATAATGACTCTATTTTGGGAAATTATTTTCGCAGAATTTTCTATCCTTGTATCCATCCCCTGATGATCTAATTTCACGCAAATTTCAATTCTTCTACTTATCTATTAAAAATTCTATTTTATACAGATACCTCCGTACTCGTCCTCGTGGATTTTAGAATTTTTCCGTACACCTGTATTTCACTTCACATCCCAAGTTGAATTTGTTGCTCTCTTTCAACATTCAACATCCACGATAATCATCCCTCACCAGCAGCTTCTACCCGCCCATTCAAGAATCGCAAATCTCCGGCACTCAATAAAGTTCGCCTCAAAATCTGCAATTGTATACACGAATGAGAAATTAACCAATCATCGCCGTCCACGGTCCATCGTTCCGCGTTTAAATCACGATCGTTCTACATTGCAAACATTTGATTAATAACTCAATCCGAGATTTTAATCATCGCCCATTCCAATTACGAATCGCGACGGAGTGGTACCGGCAGATCTCGGACAACCGACGAGGACAGGCAGCGGCGATAAAACGAAACAAACGATGAAAAAGGATGAAAAAAGAATTAAAAAAAAAAAAAAAAAA
>NW_016908639.1:633753-659039 GCF_001483705.2 Eufriesea mexicana | reverse complement strand
AAAAAAAAAAAAAAAAAAAAAAATAGGAAACGAGAGATCGTTTTTTAATTAACACCTCACGTGCAGCTTCATCGCGATGAGAAAAATCATAAAACGGCTAATTAAGCCACGCTCGATTTCCACTCTTCCTCACCCTTCTTCCGTCCTCCGCGATATTACACCCCTGCTCTCTCACCCTTATTCACCCCCCTCGCGTGCAGAATTGTTTGTCGATTATTTTTATCGGGCTATCGAATGCATTTACCTGCGAAATTAATTGTCGAAACATCCCCACTGGTCTGCTCGATATTTCACCAACGGCTATAGGCTAGTTCTCAACCCTCTACCCCTAATCGAGACGCGCTCGATTCGAGGAAGGTCGGAAATTATTCCGCTGATAAATCCATATTATTAGCAGGTGATTTACGGCCAACGACGAAGTTCAGCTTCACGTTCGATTTTGTAATAATTTCCTACTTATGAGCGGTTCTCGTGTCTCGTTTTATTTCTCTTCTTTTATTCCTAGGGGTTGGAGAGACATTTAACTACTACGATAAATCGAAATGATTTGTTCCGGATATTTCATTATCGCAATTTTGGAGAACACATAGTTGCCTTTGGTCTCGATTTTGGATTATATAAGGGTGGAATTTTATTCGCGTTGATTTTCTATTGGTTTTGGAAACTGTTGAGTCAGCGTTGCGATTAGAATATTGAGAATCGTAGGATAATGTTAATAATGTTGCGAATATTGTGATATGCAATTGCAAAGGTTTGGTGTGTTTGTCTTTGTTCTTGTTTAACAATTTGGGTTGCATGATATTTATTCCATGGGAGTATCTCGACCCTTCAAACACCTTTATAGGCAATTTTCAATAAATTTAGAGATAGGTTACAGAATATTTTAGAATTTTGTTGGATCTTTTAATTAATTAATTATAATTAGGTGCCTGGTTTGATAAATAATTAGATATATCTTTGAATTAATTAACATCGGAATATAAATGCTTTATTGTATTCCAAATGTCGTAGAATGTTTCATTTTTATCGCTGATTAATGATCAAATAAATTAATAAAATCTACCAGTTGTAATATGGTGATTAATAAATTGTTTTTAAGTTACAGCAGAATTTTTATTACTGAGTATTCGAAAATAAAAATTAAATTTCTGTTAAATATACGTATATCGAATATTAAATTTCAAAGTGCACAACCAATATTTTTTCATTATCCATATTTCGTCAATGTTTTACCATCTAAAAGGCTATCAATCGTAGAACAAGCATATATTGCTCTTTTACGACATTCATGTCCGTATAATGAAAAATGGAAATTACATTTTAATTAACAGTACGTCGAATTTTTATTCTCGAACGTTGAAAAATATGGGTCTAACGTTAATTAAATACTCGTGTATCAAATTTCTCGTAAATCATCAACACACCTCGATTCGACACTAATAAACTATTTCGAATGCTCGCAATTGCGATGCGAGGACTAATGAACATCGTCGTTACATCACGCGACAGAAATAAAAATTTAATTATAATCGAATAATTTGAAATTCCTCCGAATGATCGGTACTCCTTCGCCACCTACTCTATACCATTAATAAACTATCTCAAACTACAAGCAACGTAGTTCTTTGTTATATCACGCGTTAAAAATAAAAGGCTAATTTTAATCGCGCAATCGTAAGTATGACTGTGCTAATTGACCAATATCCCTTCCATTCAACCATCTCAAACACGACCAATCGCGAATAGTGTGTCCACACTGATATGTCATGCGTTAAAAATAAGAATGAATTTTAATCGAGAGTCATAGAATTTCTCAAGTGGGCCAATATTCTTGTAATACATATATGTTGCCTGTATTCCAAAGCATATACCAAAGCTATCAAGCAACTCTTTACTATACTATATTAACTCACGTTTTGCTATATCACAGGACAGAAATAAAAATTAATTTTAATTATTAGAATTGTTGATAAACTACCTCAAATATCACCAATAATTGCAATATTTTTCCTATATTGTAGGTTGAAAATATAAACTTAATTTTAACCAAGTAACCATATATAAAATTCCATAACCAGAGCTATATTCTTATTATATATAATAAGCTACTGATGCTACTGTCAAACCACTTCAAATGTTGACAAACGCAAAACTGTCAAGTAAAATCATTTTTCTGCTCCGAATCACAAGCTAAAAATATAAACTTGCTAATAAAATTCCTCAAATAGGCCTCTGTCTTTTCACTAGATATATATCAACATTGACAAACCATCTCAAACATCAGCAAGCAGAGAACTATCAAGGAAAATAATTTTTCTAAACCGAATCACAAGCTAAAAATACAAACCTAACTATAAAATTACTTGAAAAGGCTATTACTATTTCACTACTCACAAATCAACACTGACAAACCATTTCAAACGTCACTATTCACAAAGCTAGGAAGAAAAATAATTTTTCTCCACCAAAGCAAACGCTAAAAATACAAAGTTGCCTATGAAATTTCTTAAAAAGACCACTACCTTTCCATTAGTATATATATCAACATTGTTAAACGACGTCAAACGTCAAAAAACGCATAAGTACCAAGAAAAATAATTTTTCTGCGCCGAATAACCAGCTAAAAATGAAAATATACCCATAAAATTCCTCGAAAAGACCACTACTCTTTCACTGCACAGATATCAGCACTGACAAACCATCTCAAACGTCAAAAAACACATAAGTATAAAGGAAAATAATTTTTCTGCACCGAATCACAAGCTAGAAGTACAAACCTACCTATAAAATTCTTCAAAAAGACCACTACTCTTTCACTACACAGGTATCAATACTGTCAAACCACCTCACACGTCAGAAAACACATCACTACCGAGGAAAATAATTTTCCTACACCGAATCACAAGCTAAAGATACAAACCTGCCTATAAAATTCCCCAAACAGACCTCCACTCTTTCACTAAATATATATCAACACTGTCAAACCACCCCAAACATCAACAAACACAAAATCACCAAGGAAAATAATTTTTCTCTCCCGAATCACGCGTCAAAGGTACAAACCTAATTTCAATGAAACGGCCATATGTACACAAGGCTAGCGAAATCGAATAGACCAATCCAGTTTCATTATCCACGCTTCAACACCGGCAAAGCACCTGAAACGCGAGCAATCGGCAAACAACGAGCAACGTACCTTCTCGTTACGCCGGAAATGAAAGTGAAATCCGCTTCAGCGCCAAATCCCTCGAGCACCCAATGGAGAGGCAGAAGAGAAAAAAAAAGGGAAACACGACGAGACGAGGAGGACAGAGCTCGAACCGGCGGTATCAGTCGGCAGAGACGAGAAAACATTTGCAGAATGAATAATTCAACGAGGAAAGGTGGCAGGGAGTTAAGCATCGCCGCGTTCGACTGCCAATCGCCTGTTTTAATTATAGATCCCCAGTCTAGTATTGCATGCACGATCGACGACGATCGTTCCACGATAAACCTCCAACAGAGACACGGTAATAATAACGCGTGCAGCCCAGGGTCCCTCATAAATGGCCGCCAATCACGCGTCCTCCTCTATTTTTCACCGAGGTCTAATTATTCCTGATGGAAGGATTTTAAGTCTGGTCCAACAACAAAATTTCAAGGACTCCTGCTAACCATCTTTCATATCTAGCAATTTTACTAAATTTAAATAGCAAATTTAAATAGTAATAACGAATATCTCGTAACCACCCCTGAGGGCCTATTAACCCTTTGCACTCGAGAGGTGACTCTCAGCCACCATTTAATCAAATTCTAAAGATCGACGTTAATTAATATATCAAATATAAAATTATTTAACGATGTGTGGAATGTCGAAGAAAATTAATTCTACGTCTTAATTTGCATATGATTTCTCATTTACCATTTTAAAAATTTCGTCGATTCTATGACAAAAAGTCTTCGAACTACTATTCTTCTGTAACGAAAAAGTCGTCGAGTGCAAAGGGTTAACCTCTTAAGCACGATGCATCACTATAGTGGCTACTCTAATGGCTCAATCGTTCACCGTTTAAATTAAATGATCCTTTTCATATATTTCGTTTCACATCTTCTTTGCTTTCACAACGTCTTATAACGGTGTTAACAATATATGGACAGAATACATAGTCTTTGTTGTTATTACGCCAGTGTCAGGTAAGCAGTGCTGTATCATTTACGCGTAATTCGCGTTGAACTCGGTCGTACAGAGAAACAGCCTCGCGCAAAATTCAACCGTGCCTAAGAGGTTAATTTACGAGGGAAAACGAATAACTAATAATTCAGGATAATTTAGTATTCAAGTCTGGATTCAGATCTCTGGGCTCAGATCTCAGAATTCAAATGTCAAAGGGGTGAAAATGACTCGTTTTAGATTGTAGACTCTTTACCTTTGCAATTGCTCAGAGTGTACAGTTATTTTTGGCAAAATTAATATTGATTTTTATTCGATTATGATCGTATTTATTTATTTTTTAAATTGTAAATTCTAGTGTTAAGGGCTGATTGCAAAACTGTCAAAGATGAAGCTGTGGCCTCGACGGTTTTCCATCATTATTTTTCTTTTTTCTTTTTTTTGTATTGATTGGAGTTTCTGTTGGAGGGTGTCAAGGGTGAAATTTTTAAAAGTCGAGTAGGTATTTTCTCTAAAAATTGCACGTTTGCGAATTTTTGTTGAGTTTCTGATGAGTGAGGGATGTTGCAGGGTAAAATTGGGATAATTGATAGTTTTTAGGGGGTTTCTGAGATTATTCTAAGAATTTTTGATGGGTTCTAATTTTTTGGTTGACTTTGGTGGATTAAGAGTGATGGATTATGGGTTTGACCTAATTAATATTTCCTGATATTCACTTTGAGATTGTTATAGGAATAATTATAAGGATTTGTTCCTTTTTTCGAATAAATACAAATACTCCTACTGATATTGTTTTTCCTGTCATGTGAAACACTATGATTCTGCAACAGGTCAATTTGCAAACACAAACGATTCAATAAATCCTGGCAAACGGATTTTGACGACCAATGGAATCATATTATTTTCGTTATGAACCACCAATCAACAAACGGTTAAAGCAATTTCCCAAACTGGCACTAATTCTCCCAAAAATCGCATCGATGTTAGAATTACCTCGATTCAAGCATGGAAAACGAAATTCTCCGGTATTTAATCCGACGTGACAAATGAAATTCTACTAACATAATTAATCGCCGAATTCCTCTCTCAGTCGATCGCATCGTGATGGAAACAATTCCTCGAAGTTGCGATCAGCAATTTCACACATCGCAAAGCCTGCCAACACTAACCCCTTGCATTATGATTTAATTACAAGAAACTGTGCATTCTTAAATTATTTCATTTTAACTAGCCAATATATACCTGTCGTATTCGTAATAAAATTATGAAAAACCTTTACAATTCGTACTTTTAATTTTTCACATTTGAGGACAGGTAAAAAATTTCATTTTAATCGAACGAGAATATATGCACAGTGATTTAATTACCATTTCAAAATTATTTCATTTTAATTAACCAATATATACCTGTTATATTCGTAATATAATAAAATTATAAAAATCTTTGGAATTTGTACTTTTCATTTCTCACATGTTAACTCGGGTAAAAATTTAATTTTAATCGAATGAGAATATAATTCATTTTTATAAGGTTTAATATGAAGAATTCACGATGAGTTACACTCGTAATTGCGGTATAAATAATAATTTATTTGTTTAAAATACCAAATTGGCAATCTGTAACACCAAAAAGGAACATGAGAACCTAGAATTAAGCACAGAAGTCGGAATCTTTTGGAAATTGGAAAGAGAGAAAAAGAGAGAGAGAGAGAGAGAGAGAGAGAGAGAGAGAGAGCAACCAAAAATATCAAAATGACTCGTTTCAGATATTTAAAATTTACATTGTTTCAGAAGATACAGCTACTTCGAACGAAATTAATTTTATTTCAATTTTATTTCAATTTTATTTCGATTTTATTTCAATAGAATCGTGATTATATATACCTATTTATCTCCAAAGCATTACTTCGATTATCAACATTAGTACATGACGTATTTTTATAGCGAATAGCTGTAGATTGGTAATTTTGGCGTTAAGGAAGCACGTGACGAATTTTAATAAAACGATACCAGGACTGGATGGAATCGGCGCGAGTTGCGGAAGAACCGGGAAAAGCCACGAGTCAGTGGATGATAATGGAGGCGTCGGAAAGACCGCAGCAGCGCCGGAAGTGAGTTCCTCAGTCGCTGCTCCGCGACGAATGGGCCAGGGGAAATTTTGCAAATCTTCAACGGTGCCGCGTGTACAACTGCCTCGAATTGCAGCACGCTAATTAAAATGCGCCGCTTCTTCCATGGACGGTTTCTCGGAGGATCCGGGGGTAAGATCAACTGCACCGGCACTCGCTGAGCTGCTAATTAATCTAGAGACGTCGACGCGTATAAAGGATAAACGGGACCTCGTTGAAAGCGGATGTCTAAGCAATTGTGCGAATTTTGATAAATACACCAAGTTTCATAAACGTAGTTTAGTACATGACGAATGAGCTTGTAGTTAGGATTCGGAAGCTTGGGTATCTTTTCGAAGGTCTTACATGATATTAATAATTCAATTAGAAATTTATTTTCTTCGTTTAATAGTCGTATTGATTTCTCTTCTTGGTGACGTATGTTTAGTTATGTTTTATTTGGCTGAGATTAGTTTTATTGTTCTATTAAGCAAGAGTTTTTTAATTTTTATCTTTAGAGATGAATTTTTTAAAGCAATAAAAGAATCTATATAATTATTTTTATGTAAATTATATAATTATATAAATATATTGAAATTAATAATTATTAATTATATAAATAAAAGAATATTTTATATTTTCTTTATATCGTTGAGAGATTCTATGGTGAATAGTTCTCCAACTGATTCTAATTTTCTTCTCACTTATGATAATTGTAATTTTAAAGAAACTAAATGTACACATACATGCAAGTATCTCTGAAGAGGTTAGTGATTTTGAAATTAGAATTTTGAAGTTTTGGGAGCTTTTCTAAGATGTTATATGATTTTAATTGAATTAAAAGTTTATCTTTTTCATTTAATAGCTGTTTTGATTTTATTCTTAGTGACACGAAGCTTTGTGATCTTTTTGAAGATATTACATAATTTTAATTGAATTAAAAATTTATTTTCTTCATTTAATAGTCGTTTCAATTTTTTCTTCTTGGTGACATATGTTAAATTATGTTCTATTTGATGTGAACTAATAGCTTGTTTTATTAATGATCATGAAATTAGAATTCTAAAGCCTTGCAATTTTTTGGAAAATAATACACAATTCTAATGGAAATCAAAACTTTTTGTTTCATTTGTAACCTATTTTAATTTTTTCCTTGGTGACATGTGTTCAATTATGTTCTATTTAGTTCGAATTAGTGGCATGTTTTATTAATTATGGGATATTTTAGAAAATTTTCACAATTTTTATTAAAATTAAATTTATCTCTTCTTTTCATTCGTTAGCTGCTTTGCTTTGTTTTTCTCAGTACTGTATATTTAATTATGATTCATTAAATCGAATAATGGTTTGTTTTCTAACTGATTCAGTTGTGGTCACATAATTTGAACTAAAATCGAGATATTTTTTCCATTCGGTCACTGTTTTCATTTCTTCTTCCACAGTATACATTTAATCATGTTTTACTTGAGAGTACTGACTTGTTCCACGAGATCAGTGTCAATTAAAAAAGTATTGGTAATAGACGTCTTAGGGTCCTCATTAACACTTAATGCTAATAAATCGAATTAAAATTTGCCTACCAAGAACGATGACGAACTTAAACCTGTTTCCTCAGAGAAAATTCTATTTTTCTTGTTAAAGATAGCGCGTCAGTAGGTCTAAACAATCTTTCCCACAATATTTACGTCAGGACAATCAATTTCACCCCAGTGATCAACCCCAGAGACCTCGAAATCCGTCATACTAAAATTACCCATGTCAAAAAGTCACCTACCCTCCAAACTATCCCAGTCACCGAATTAAAATCGTCAAAAAACATAATTCTACTTTGTAATTATACTTTTCCAAACCTCACCACGTTACACAGGACGAATCACCACGAGTTCCATTCAAAACCAAAGCCAAAACACCGAAATCCACTCGCCCAAGCTGCAGATCCACGATCGGGACCCCGCATCTCGATTTTGGCAAAGTTTCCGACAGGAGAAGCTCAAGGGACGCGGGAAAATTTTATCCACCCCTGGATCGATCTCTCGCATCGATTCTGCAAGCTACCCGGCGCAAAAAGCGTCGATCCTCACCGTCAGATCCACTCGCGATCGCCGTTGGATCGCACATGTCCCGGCTGTATTCCAGGGTATCACAGGATGGGAATCGGTGGCGAGCAGGGTCCGATTTTCGGCTAGATCCGCGGCACTTTCGCGCGCGATCGGTGGTGAGAACGGTCGAGGAGGGAGTCGCGATCGCGAGGATGCCCGGAGTCCCTCGGGACTCCCGGGAGGGCCGAGAGAATGGTCCTAGACGCGTCGCGAGTGAGGAGCGCACTGAGGATCCGGGCGCACGGTACCACTGCAGCCGCATGCGCGCCTCGCCACCGGAATTCGCATCCTCTCCCTCCCCTTCCGGCACCCTTACACCCCCATTCGTCCTTCCTTCTGCCCGATGCATTCCCCTTTCCTCTTTCCCAGCTGTTTTTTCGTTTATTGCCTTCGAATTTGTCACCATTCCTTTTTACAACGTTTTGCATTTTAATTAATTTTTTCCCTTTTTGCTGCAAGTTTCTCTGTCTGTTTCCTTCGAATTTGTCACGATTTCGTAGATTTTGAGATTTTCTTTGGACACTGGTGGAGGATTTTAATTCATTTGTTCCTCTTTTGCTTCGAATTTGTCATGATTTCTTAAAAGATTCTGGATTCTTCTTTGGAGAATGGTAGAGGATTTTAATTAATTTTTTCCTTTTTTGAGTTGAGCTTCTTCGCCTATTGACTTCGAATTTGTTACGATATTTTAAAAGATTTTGGATTTCGATTAATTTTTTCCTTTTTTGCTTTGAATTTCTTTTTCTATTGCCTCCGAATTTGTCAAGATTTTGTATAAAATTTTGAATTTTTCTTTGGACAGTGGTAAAGGATTTTAATTAATTTCTTCCCTTTTTTCCCTTGAATTCGTTTGCATATTGCTTTCGAATTTTGTTATTATTTTATAGAAGCTCTTGGTTTTCCCTTTGGTCATTAATCCAGGCTTTTAATTAATTTCTTTTTTTAACCAAAGGTATTAATTTAAAAAAATTGTTTTCTCTTCTATTTTGTATTCCTTCCTTTATTGCCTTCGAATTTGTTGAATTTCATCTTGTTGGATTTAAGATTTCCAATTTTTTTTCTTTGGATCATTTGCATTTGCATCAATTTCCATTTAAGGTCCTTAAGCCTACGACACTATACTTATATATACTATACACTATATACACTATACTATATATACTATACTGTATACACAGTACTATATACACTATACTATATACACAGTACTATATACACTATACCAACCGGAACAAAATTGGAAATACCCAATATAAATCATGCAACACATGCTTAACATACTAATCGCCACAGAATTTCGCATCACGCGTCTCTGGATTCGAACACGGACCCGGGGATTAATCCTAAAGCTAACGCAATTCCGGAAAAATTGGTCAGAAGAAAGAAGCAGGTTTGAGGTGCTTGTTTGAGTTCGTTTAGCTTCGGTGGGACTTTTAAAGTAATGTTGACGGCATCTTAAGAAGATTTACTACGCGAGGAAAGTAAAGTTTGGATTAGACTCGAAGTGCTTGCTGCAGCCAGTTTCACTTTATTTCCCCTCGATGCAACTTTTGCAATTCTATGCTTCTTAATCCGGCTAGGGGTTGCAGGGTCGATATGAAAATAACGATACGCGGGATCGTGTCGAGAAGAGGGACAGATCGATCTTCCGAATTCGTTACGACGTCCTCTGCCCCCTACGTTTCTTTTGGTCCAGATCAGGGATGTGCAGGTACGTCGACTCGGTGGCGGGTTCGAAGGTTGGATCGGAATGATGGTGATGGCATGCGACGCCTTGAGAATGCTGACTGCATGGTAGAAGCTATGTTGGGAATGAATTTCCGAGGTTCGTGGGAGACATCCGAGGTGTCTGTCGCGGTAGATTACTCCTCGATTGAATTTTTCATCGATTAGACTTTCGGGGACTGAATATGCCTAGGATTTTCTATATGATGGCCTCGTTAACCTAATATTGTCATAGTCGAGTCCTCTGTAGCGATTAGCTTTGCATCCCATGAAAATATTTCGAATTTTGTGTTTGATGGTTTTGGTAACCTAACTTTGTCATAGTTGAGCATTTCGTCTGTATCGATTAGGCTTTCATTGGATAAAAATACTTCGAATTTTGTGTGTGATAGTCTTGGTAACCTAGCTTTGTTATAATTAAACATTTCTTTTGTATCAATTAAGTTTTCATTGAATGAAAATACAATACTTAGAATTTTCTGTATGATATTATTGTTAATCCAAAGTCATTATATTCAAGTATGATTTTTGTGTCTGAAATATCTAAAACTCTTTGCCTAATAGTTTCGTTAACCTAATATTGCTGTAATAAAGTATTTTTCTTTTTATATAATTATCCACCTATTAATTGGAAGTATCTGAAATTCTTTAATCTTGCTAAGCTAACTTCATTATAATATATTATTTTGGTATTAAATAAAAATTTTCTCTAAATAATTTAATTTTTAATAATAATTTCTTATCAAATTATTTAACATGGTGTTCTCGAGCCTAAATTCAAAAAATTTTTCATACTACATTATGACCATGATAGTATGACAATGATCGGTAATACACTGTAACAAGCAATAGAAATCCATTAATAAAATTAAAAAATATATACTGTAAAAACAAAATAAATAAATAAATATATACTAATATAATATTATACTATAATAAGATAAATAAAAAGAAATATATACTAAATAATATGTAAAGTACATAAATATAATATATAATAATATTTCACATACTTCAACATTATAGTTTTATACTAAACGAAATAAACACAAAACATACACAATTCTTCATAATTAAATCTAAATATAATAATACATACCCGCAATAATAATAAATAAAATACCTCCAAGTAAATAACACAAACCTGAGCAAATACAGGTATACTTTACATACCGACAATGTCGTCAAAAAATCCTAAGGATCAGAATTCCAAGTATTCCTGCTACCATCGGAACATTTCGCACGCCTGAACTCGGAAACCACACTTAATCACTCCGACTCACTGTCTTTAATCCTCCCCTGCAAATGTCCCAATGTCGCGCGTTACGTCTGCTCGATTCCAACAATTCCATCATTACCACATCCCGGCTGTCTATTTATTTCCCCCACCGTCGTCCCATTTCCATCCCCATCTCTCGCCTCTGCACACCCGCCCTCGACTACCCCTTTTACTACCCTCGTCCGGGCACCGCGTGTTGCAACACCCCCGCAGCCTCGTCCCACGCACCCCGTGAACGTCGAAATATCGGTCACATCTCTCTTTCGTCTGCCAGCCACGGTTCGGGGAACAAGCAACGCGCGAAACCGTGTGTTAACCCTGTCGCGGAAGCCGGGACCTGCACCCTTGAGAAATAGCGTAATCTCGGGGACGACGAACGTGTAATTTTCGTACCGAGCAATGGAGTTGGACTCTCTTCTAGCTGCTTAGAGGTACCTCTTGATACAGAGAGTTGGTAGAGAGCTGTTAGAGTAAATTTGAGGTAAGTTCGGATTGTGGGTAGTAGGGTTAATGAGGGGTCCGGGCCCGGCTATTTGAGGGGCCATGCTTGTGGGACTCTGGCTATTTGAGGGGTCATGATTGGTGGACTCCGGCTATTTGAGGAGCCATAGTTCAGGGACTCCGGGTATTTGAGGGGCCACGGTTGGGTGACTCTGGCTATTTGAGGGGCCATGCTTGTGGAACTCCGGCTATTTGAGGGGCCACGGTTGGAGGACTCCGGGTATTTGAGGGGCCATGATTGGGGGACTCCGGCTATTTGAGATGCCATGGTTCAGGGACTCCGGGTATTTGAGGGGCCACGGTTGGGGACTCTGGCGCCTGCGCAATGGCCGCACGACGTCATGAAATTGCGAAGGATCTATCTATCCTTGGGCCCAAAATTTATGCATGCTGCGGGAAAGAGAGGGGGCACCGCTCGTGATCGACTCGAGCTCCCGGTGCCCCCAGCGCACAAAGATGGCCACCGTAGGGGTTTCAGGTTTCAGGGATGAATCTCACGTAACTCTGTCCCCTCCGTACCCAGGGGGACGGAATATTATTCAAAAATTTCTCCCACTTAAAAGAAAAAAAAAAAAAGAAAAAAGGACAGTGTGGGATAAATTTAGGGTAAGTTGGAACAAATGGGGATGAAGAAAGAAAGGGGTTCATTTTTGGTTTCTATAGAGATCAATGGATCTTTTCTTTACGAATTAAGCAAGGTATCATTTAATGTGATTTTTCTTTGGTTATTTATTTACTTGTTTCTTTAAATTGGGGAATATTTGAAATTTGAACATTGTGACTAGCTTGATTTTTCTGGAGATGGGTGAATTGGAAGCTCAGAAGAGTTATGGTTGTGTCCTGACTTTTTAAATCAAAATTAAAACTTTTTCGATAAATTAGAATATTGGAAGATGCTCGGATAGGAAGGGCTGATTAAAAAATAGTATTGTGAAGAAATTTGTGTTTGCTTCTGATTTTGAGAAAATGAAAGGTTCAGAGGTTTAAACGAGGTACTTACGATCTTTTCTTTTTTGAATTTTTAAAGCAAGGAATAAATTTAAAGGAAGATTATGTAGAAAATGGTGATCATCCAGAGACTGGTAACTTAAGAGATTCTCTTATGACTAATTGCAGGAATACTCGATTTTGCGAAATATCTTTTCCTCAATTAAGAAATTAAAAAACAGAGGGAGTTTATTCGAATTGAGATCGAAAGAAGGAAATTAGAGTTCAGATACGTCTGTCAGGACTGATATATTGAAAAGTTGCCGAGGAAACGGTGTGAAATTGAGGGAAGGGGTAATGATTAAAAAAGTGTAGATTATAATAGTAAAAGTTTCTTGGAGTCTTCCTTGAAATTGGAGAATATTCTAGGGGAAACGGTGTTGCGATGAAACTGAGAATTAACAGCTTCGAAGAAATCTCGGAAGAAACAGGTATACTACAACAGGAAGGATTTCCATAGCGTTTGCTCGGAATTAAAGAACTTTTTAAAACGAGATAAGGCGATCGGATTGAAAAGAAAAAGATTAATGCGTTAGACAGCTCTCTCTAAGGAAAACAGGACGACTAATTCGCATTAGCCGAGTTGCCGACTGGCAATTTTTAGGAAGATCTCATATATAACTACGGAATCATCATTGACGAGATTCATAAATTTTGAACACCCGATATACTTATATATTATTTCCTATTAATATATAATTTTTATACAATTATAATTGTCCTTAAATATAATATTATATTACAACATTATTATAATAATTATATATTAATATTATTTAGAACTATTTTCGTTTTTAAAATTTCCAAAATCATTTTTAAATTACAGAAAAATATTATATCAAAAATTAAATAAAATCGAATATTACTTAAAATTATTTTAATTTTTAAAATTTCCAAAAGCTTCTTTAGATTACAGAAAAAGAATATATCAAAAATTAAATAAAATCGAATATTACTTTGAATTATTTTAATTTTTTAAATTTCCAAAATTTTCTTTAAATTACACAGAAATAATATATAAAAAATGAAATAAAATTGAATATTATTTAGATTTATTCTAATTTCTAAAATTTCCAAAATCATCTTTAAATTACACAAGAAGAATACATTAAAAATTAAATAAAATCGGATTAAAATTCCTTCGTTTTAAATATATACACGTAGCTAGAACGCAGAATTTAGACTGCAATCCCCAAGGGTAGTTCCACCTACGCAGGAAAAGAGTGAAAGAAGCGCAGTGTTTCGAAGGCACGAAGGACTCGAGGCATTAGACTCGGTGGTGAGCCGATTTCTGCCTACGCCCCTGCCTATCTCGACCCTGTGCTTCCAAGAAGACTTTTCCTTCCCAGGAAAAACAAAGAAAACGACTAAAAATGTAGAAAAATCAATATAATCAAAAAAGGTCAATCGTGTCAACGTGAAAATCGAATAAACATATAAAATACCATATAAAGCGGAAGGGAAAAAGAAAAGTATCGAGAAGCTAGCGAAGAGGGGTAGAAAAGTACAGTGGAGAAGAGAAATGGAGGGAAGGGATTGGGAAGATCCGTTCGCAAGATCCGCCATCGGCGATACTCCAAAGCGAGCAGCTTCCAGGCAGCCAAATTAAACTAAATTCCAGGCAAAGCGCGTTATAACTTCGTGCATCGTTCCGCGCGAATTTTTCACCCCTCCTCACCCCTCCACCGGAGAACACATTCGAAAACTTCGATAACAACCTTCGTAAAAAAGTTGCAAGAAGGATCAGAGCGAGCCGAGGCGCGGAAGAAATGTCAAAGGTCTTTTAAATGCGAGCCGAAACGGCCATGGGAGCATAAATTAGCAGCTTTTCATTATCTCACTGAAGTTACGCCATTGTGGCGTTGTAATGTCCGCTTGAGGAGGGAATTTTTGAAGAATTCTCGCTAGCCTGATTCGAAATTTACGTTTATCGCCGAAGGGAACGCCTTATGGGGGGTTGCTTTAAATCACCTGGTCTCGCTCGTCCAAAAAGGAAGAAAAGAGAAACCAGAATTCTTTTGATAAATCATTTTTCTTCGATTTCCTTCTTGTTAGCCCTCTATGGACCGAATATATATTTTTCTTGACTATAAAAATTGTATGTAACGTAAAATCAACAAATATCAACCAATAAATTCAGCAGTTTTGACAATTTTGTTATAACGAATTCATATTGAAAGTTTGAATTAACAACGTTTGTACTATTGTGTCAAGATAACGTGCAATAAATAGACAAGATAATTTTCCACGCCATCTTGTGGAGAAAAGGTCATAGGGGGCCATAGAGGACCTAACATATAATGATCGAATAAGCGGTAAATGAAAAAGAATTAGAATTTTTAAAAATAGACCCATGGCGATAACAACAGTCTACGTTTATCGTTCCTACAGTACATCGTTCTTTTATTAAAGAACTGAATTTTCTTAGAAATTATTTCCTTGGTAACTTCGATGCACAGCTGCCATTTTTGGGATTAAGGATAACTCGAGGCTAACGAATTGCAATTTTATCATTCTATATATTTTGTTCTTGGATTTTTAATAAAGCTGAACTTCTTTTTCCCTTTTTAAATGATCCTTTCTTATTCGCAGGAAGATAAAAAAGGGACGGGAAAATGGGTAACGGAATTTCTTTGATAATATTCCTCTCTTAGCCCTTTGAACACGGACTTAACTCTTTGCACTCGACGATTTTTTCGTTGTAGAAAAAAAATAATTCAAAGACCTTCTGTCATAAAGTCGACGATATTTTTAAAATGGTAAATGAGAAATCATATGCAAATTAAGACGTAGAATTATTTTTCTTCGACATTCCACGCATCGTTAGGTAATTATAAATTTATTAATTATATTGATTAACATCAACTGAATGCAAAGGGTTAAATCTTCGAATTCACCCTGTACATTATACAACGGGATCACAGTCCCAAACATAGGACCAGAGACCTGACCAAACTCAAAACTAGTCTCTCTAATATAGACTAAGCTTTTTAGTAACACGTTAAGTGCCACGGTGGTCCCCAGGGACTGATGCTAGATTTTCCGTTCGGGCCCAGACGGTCCTCAACGACCGACCAAGACTAGGACCAAAGGGTGCTAACTTTTGGTGTTAAATTCTTCGCCATCTTTGGACCTAGCGTTTGGGAATTCCTGTTATAACAATTGTAACAGTATTTCGGAATTTTATGAACACTTCGCCTGCCACCGATGGCCCACTTGACAACCTAGTCTGGGCCTAAACTGAACGGCAAGCAAAACGGGCTGGACACTTAACGTGTTAAATTTGTTTAATTCGCTTCTACAAGAGCTTTCTACTCTTAGCATCCTCATCATTGAAAATAAGACCAAATGAACAGTGCTAGAAATGACCAAAGTCTCCCCATTACATCTTCGAACTCACCCTGTACATTATACAACAGGATCACAAGCACAAAAATCGGACCAAAGACCTGACCAAACTTAAACTGGTCTCCCTAACATAGACCAAGCTCTTTATTAAAGCTCTTTCTCCTCTCGCCAAACTTCTCCTTCCGTCGAAATGAAATTACATCCCACCCCAGAATGGAAACTAGGTAAACCCGCGAGCAACTCTTAACGCAACACGGATCAAGATCGAAAGAAATTGAATCGGGTCGCGGGTAGCTCGTCAGTCTGACTCAGGCCGGAACCTTATGGAGCGCGTCGAGGCGCGAATTTCATTAAAGAATCGAAGGACTCGGCGCCAGCCGGGGTCTGTCAGCGAGATAGAGGGCGGCACGATCGATACGCGTGGAGAGGCCGGAGAAGAGGGTCGAAGGAGCGGATTGCTAGCGGACGATCCTCCGGTTTGTCCGCGGCGTTACGTTAATATTTACGTTACACGCTCGAGCACGATCAGGCGCGATTACGCGGAACATTTTGTCGAGGAATAGGTCGCGTGAGCGCAGGAAACGCGGCCAGCGCGATGGCGATATTGTTTCCGTCGATTAGATCGGCCCCTTGGATTTAAGTAAGCTAGTTCTTCTTGAAACCTCGGAAATTCTTCGTTGGTACGGTGAAGTAGCATGCGAGAAGCAGGAGCGAGATATGCTTGCGACTTCTGAAGGATATTAGATGTTTTTTTTAAGGGAGAAGGGGGAGGGTTGGGAGAGGGGTTGATAGAATTTGGGAACTTAGAATGAGTTTCGAAACGATAGCTTCGAATCTTACTTCACGTCGACCAATCGAATCTTTATTTTTAACTTGGTACTCTGTTACTTCTAATGAGTTTATTGTTAAACAATATTTAAAAATTGCGGGTTAAGTAGAGAATAATAGAGAGTAATGGAAGGAACATTTTTTCCCTAATGAACGTGTGTCCGATTTTGCTTTGTTTTTTAGTTATGGAGATTCAAAGTTGCGAAAGTTAGGCGCCGCACAGCGAGCAACCCTCCAGTCACCGATTCAGGTGTAGGAGTCGAATGGATAGAATTTAGGTGCTTTGAATTGAGAGTTTTGAAACGAAAAACGAAGAAAGGGTAGCTTTAAACCTTTACGTGGACCGATGTGTCGATCGAATTTTTATTTTTAATTTGGTACTCTGTTATTTCTAAGGGATTAATTGTTGAACGATATTTAAAAATTTCGGGTTAGGTGGAGAATAATAGAGAGTAATGGGAGGAACATTTTTTCCCTAATGAACGTGTGTCCGATTTTGCTTTGTTTTTTAGTTATGGAGATTCAAAGTTGCCAAAGTTAGGCGCCGCACAGCGAGCAACCCGCCAGTCACCGCTGCACTCCGTGCGTTTCTAACTAGCCCAACTTCGACGGGAAATCGAGTAGTTTTTGATATGGCGATTACACCTGGATATGGTTTTCACTCTCGGATTTAAATTTTAATACTAGTTAAAATCCGCGTAAATTGTAATTATCATTCTATTTATTCGTCCATGATTAATTTATATAGTTTCCAATGCTTTTTCTTAATCTTCTCTTTTCTCTGGAAATAATTTCCAGTCTCCTGACTTCATTCCTACTTCAAAATTCATACAATCTCTGCTCGAATCTTGAAAACCAACATTCACAATTTTCTCCTCTAACCTTCCTTCTTTGAATTCTTCTTCGTTCCTCGACTCATGTTACTTGCAAAGCTACTTTCCTTTCTCCTTCTCTTCACTACAATTCTCAATTTTAAATTCGTCCAATCTCCAATCTCCTCAAGATTCCTACGTTTAAAACATTCCTCCTCGATCTTCAATATCAATCCCTTCCAAAGCACTTGCTGGGATCTAAAAATTCATACGTACGTCCGATATCGGATTAACGTTCTCAGAAGCTTCTTCCAAACGCCAGTGATGCTATAATCCTTTATATCCGAGAGTTATCAGTGACTAGAACGACGACACATGGGAACAGATGACATCTCTTAGCCGTCACCCTTAGTGGTAAAAGATTAATATCCATGAGACGTGTTGGAAATAGGAAAGTATTTAGCCTGTCGTGGCATCATTCCCACCCTTGCCACTAGATGGATTCCAAGTTTAACCTTTCCGTTACAGTAGTCCGCTTCGCTGGAGTGACGCTACTGAACTGGGCACCGCACCGTGTAGTGTGCACATTGTACGCGTGGATACAGATTATAGTCGTCACCCATAACAGAGAGGTTAAAAAGGTATGAGGACTTTCTTGCAACCTTCCGTTACCTATATATACAATTAAATTTCCAAACTTTCCAATAGTATCCTCGTTTAAGGCAGTGCCTGCTGGTTGCCTTACGCACTAGCAGGCCCGGGACGAAACGCATCACATATTTCTCATTTCATCCCTTCTAGCACCACACAGAGGATACCTGGGCCCAATGACAACAGCAAACGTAGTGAAGGACCTCCACAAACCCAACGTAATTTTCTGACACGACAAGTGTCCCAGGTTGAAAGCGTTCATTCTCTCCGTCCCTTTCTTCAAACCTTAAACCACCCCAGCAGCCTCTCATTCCTAACAACCCCAGATCCAAAACCATTCTGCTAGGCTGTAACTTTCCCCCATCGTTAGTCGAAAAAGCATCGGCTAACCACCATTCGTCCGGCTAATTGCACGATTTCGTCTGGAGCTGGACGATCGAGCTTTCAAGCCGGCAGAAATTGCGGTTGATCTTCGCAGGCGCTCATAATGGAGCGGCGAGCACAATGGCCACGGAACGAGCGGCACAATGAAGTTGCAAAAGCTCGACCAGCTTGCCATTAATCGGCTACGATGTTCGTTATTAAGCTGGCCAGTTATTACTCTCTCCAGTGTCCACGGATCGGGAACATTTTATTCCTTGCTCAGACAACGGGAAGGTGGATCCTCTTCACAAAAGAGGCTTTCTTTCGTGGTAACGAAAGAAGGGCGAGTTAATTAATGGTAATTGGTTGATGGGTCTCAAGGTGGAGGCTGGAGGGTGTCTAGGTGTTTCTGTTGGGTCGATTCGAGGTGATTAGGGGACCTGTTGGTGATCCTGGAGCGATGATCCTTAGTACGTTGACTTCTTTCGGTCCTAGGGACTTTTGCTAGGGATATGGAGATTCGGTGGGATTCTGACCGGCACGAGCGTGAGACGCTCGGTGCTGGAAAGAGAGTTAAATTAGAGTGCGTCTTTGTGTGTTTTCGTTGCGTTATCTTGGTGTTCTTTTCCTAAGTTAAATTAGTTTTAAGAATTTTGTGTTTGTGCTATTCTGTTCTTGTTGTTCTGTCAGTTTTTGGTGTCTCAAAACCAGTTTTCGCCATCCTACAGTAGCTATGCAACGTCTGTCTCGACTGACCATGATCTCACTACACCTTTTACTATCACACTTTGACCATTTTCTTACAATTGACTTCTAAGACTCCTGATTAAAAATTGACTGTTGACTTCAAACTCTGACTTCAAATACTCGGGATACATTCGTAAACTTTTCACTCGTTGCTCACACTCCACCTTGTCATAAATATCCCTTGCAATTTCGTCCCATGTCACAAATATTCTTAACATTCTTTCAAGACTGCACTTGTTCCAATCCTACACATATATATAATTGTTTAATTAATTAGAATTGTCGGCAAGACATACGTTTGAGTCTCAATTACGAGCATAATTTGTGAGTTTATTTACATAGAAAGTAATTCTCTTGGCAAAATTAGTAGTTTAATATTGGGTAAACTTTATACCTGAATCTTGTTTACGAGGCTAATTTATGAACACTCGTTTGTGTATAGGATATTTACAATTAAAATGTCTGCTTGCCCAGATTAGCGAAATTCATGGTTCAGTTGTTGACAAAATTTATGAATCTAATTTGCAAGTATAATAATTTCCGAGTATTCATTCGTACATATGGTGTTCGAAAATAAAATCTCTGCTTTTGCAGATTAGTGTGATTCATGGCCCCATTATCTACACATATACTTGAATCTGATTTACGAGTATAATTTAACGACATTCGCCGGTATACTTTTATCCGAAAATATAATTTCTATCTTTCTCTGACTTGTCAAGAATCATAGATCAGTTGTTAATAGAATCTGTACCATTTCAGAGATATAAAACGTTTGCGATCTAATTACCAAATTATTTGGGCTAATAAATGCGTTCTCGACGCAAACGATTAATTCCTTCGCGAATTTAATTAATTCGCTCGCTCGAATTAATGGGGGGGAAAAAAGAAAATGGAAAAGGTAAAAACGCTTGCTCAAACTAATAGAAAAATTACCATTTCTGTGATACAGAATTAGCGAGAGGAACAAAAAATGGGAAAATGTGTACTTGCCCCGGAGCCGCCTTTAATCAAGCTTACCTACATCGTGCACCACACGCAGAAGCACCACTTCCGGGACTGGTGTAAATCATTAGAGACGAGAAAAACCTATCTCTTCCTTTTTCTGTCTAGCCGCCCCTTTGAAGCCGCGTTTCACTCTATTTAGCCGTGCCATTCGTCGCGATACCTTCAAACCCTTATTAAAATTCCCTGGGCCTCGAAATTTCAGGAAAATAACTTGGCAATCGGAACTGTTCACAAACGACCATTAAACTTCGATGCTCCTTGATCATTTCATTATTCTTTCATCTCTATTTTCCTCTTTCCTTTTTCTTTTTTGGCAGACAAGAATTTTGGCAGATTTCCCATGGAGAATTGGGAGATAATGGCGTCCCATGGTAGGAGTAGAGCGTTTAGTTGATGAAATTTTTATTAGGTTACCATATTACTTCCTAATGTGTAACAAATACTATGAACAATATTGTCCTATATATTTACATTATATTTATAATTTATATTATTTAATAGATTGATCCTTAATGTAAAGGCTGTCCCAAAATTCACGCAAGATTTGAATTTGGCGCCATCCGTGCGATAAAGTGCTGCCAACGGAAAAAGAAAGATAACGTGACAGCTGATAGTCTAGGGTTGTTAAAAATGAAACGCAATGAAAAAGAACAATGCGTCCTCATTGCTGAGCGATATTTACAATCCTTAATTAAAAACCTGTGTTTCCTATCAAAATTACTACCTGCGCGAATTTTGGCACACCCTCTATAAAAACATTGGTTGCACGGCGAATTGAATAGTGTCTAAAGTTGGTATTAAACGAATGAAATAATTGCTATTAAAGAAGTGAATATTCCACGGTTAAATCGAGTTGAAAAAATATTGGCGAATTACAAGTGTCTGTGTAAGTATAAAATACTGAACTGGCAAAGTAATATCGTGATATCGCAATATCAAATTGCATCGTATCGTGTAACTATTAAATATTACATAATTACGCAAATTCCGGGAAATAAAATATGCGAAATGAGAAATTCCCCGGAATTAAAATACCGCGGATAATGCACCAGCGAAGCAGGAATTTTGACGCGTTTTATTTGATATTTCGAATTTTTATCCACCCGTCTATATTTTAAGCTGAAGCATGTGCCCTCGTCGCGTTCTTCCAATCGCATCGTCCAAATATTTGACTCTCGGAAGGATTCCACGTTTCACGACAACGGGAGAACGGAAGTAGTATCTGCTGAGGATCCTCGAGTGGTCGAAAAGAACTCGCGCTCGACCGTGTTGAAGCTAGGAGAAGCGAGCGGACGATCTTCCAGTGAGGAATAATTCAAGTGCAAACGATTAAAGACAAGCAACCGGGGACAAAAGACGAGCACCTACGTACGCGCACGCTTCTTTTGCAACTTTAAGAATGCAATTTTCTTCGATGGAACAAAGGGGTGCCCTGGTGGATAATTTGGCGGGAAGGAGAGACGTTGTCGCGGATGAAATCCGTCCGGGGGATGAAATCGTCGTGACGAGATCGTCGTTGGATTTATAGGACGGAATAATTAAAATTGTGAAAAGAGCGCGGCCTGCAAATAATTCGCAGTGATAAAAATGGGGGAATAAAATTTGCGAGTAGTCGTGGCTTAAAAATTTTGTTGGTACATTATTTCATGAATTTCTTTAAGGTATAATATTACCTGTTATATTTATTAAAATGTGAATAAATGAATAACCTGAAGTAAATTTAGGTTCAAAAAGAATTTTGAAATAAATTCACATTAAATTTTCTTCACCCTTGATTCTAGTGTTAATAACAAATTATTCGCTAAGTATATTTATAATAAAAGTAAAAAAATTGATAAATTATTGGCTATTACTTGAATTTATAAGGTATTCGTGTTAAAATGTACCGATAATTTGCAAAAAGTTTATAAATTATTGCACCCATTGTTAATAACAAATTATTCGCACCGTAAATTTATAATAGGTGTAAAAAAAATTATTAAATTATTGGTTATTATAGCGGAAAAATAATAATTAATAAAATCAACAAGGTTAAAAAATTTTCAATCGGGGTGGGGAGCTCGGCCGATCGGCGGCTATATAAGGGGCGACGCGACGCAGGAGAACTCATTTGTCGGTTCGACTTCGGAAGTGTAACATCTAAATTTTCCGAGTGCGCGAAAGGGTGGGGGTCCGAAGTGAGATTGGGGTTGGCTACCCCACTCACTCCCCACCCATTTAAGCAATTTACTAATCATTTTTTCTTCCAGGAGTAATTTTTTTTTATTTCAGGATTTATTTTTTTTTCTTTCCAGGATTTAATTATTTTTCCTTTTCTCAGATTTTTTCTGACATTTCGAATATTTCGTATAATATTCGAATGTCTCGTCGTTGCTTTCTTTATGTCTCATCGTTGGGTTGTTTATTTTTTATCGGTGGCTAGCCGATAGCCACCGTCCATTCCACCTCGATCCCTTATATAATTTAATCATTCTTTTTACAGGTATTAATCATTTATTCTTCTTTCAGATTTTATTTCCTCGTTTGTATTGATTTTTACTTGACCATTCGAATATTTTGTATAATATTTGAATGTCTCATCGTTGGGTTGTTCATGTCTCATCGTTGGTTTGTTTCTTTCTCATCGATGGCTTGCTTTTTCCACTTGGTTTACCTTCATGGTTTCTATTCATTCGTTTTCTTTCCTTGTACTAATCCATTTCATTTCAGGTTTATATTAACAATAACATATTCTGTTTTAGCTTTTAGGTTTCTCAAGATTCTCAAGTTTCTTCAAGACTTCATTTGGGATATATAAATGCACGACGCGAGATGGGTGAGTTTAGACCTAAGTAGACATAAGTAATCATAAGATAGATGCCTAGACTAAGTTCCATGTGCGTGCTGTCTATACAAAGGTAAACTACCTAACTTGGAGCGAATGTATACCTCTCATATTTTTCCTCTCTTATCCCTCTCGTTTACCAAATAGAACATAATTGTTCTCGCGATAATCGCGACTGTTCTTAAGTACCGACTAGCCTGCGCGACGTACTCCCGTCGTACTTGACAACTTCACGTCTCACAAGTCATCCTCACGATTCGCCTCCGACATTCATATCCAGCCACTGTCAATCTCGTCAAGCATCGAGTTCCAGGGTGGCCCCCGGGTCACTGATTCTTCTGGAATCGATGCGAGGGTCCAGCAGCCCTGGTCGTTCGCGACTGGGGTATAGGTCTGCAGTTGGACGGGCATAGTGTCTACGGTCAGACCACTTGGGATGATTAAGTTCTACCCCTTGGGGCAGGGACACGAAGTGCCTGTCTGGCTTGCAAGACCTCGCTGAACCCCCGTATCGACTCCGGGAGTTTCAATGGTTCGGGGACTATCCTTGGTCCACGTGTAAGTCTTGACGAGCATGGCAATGGCTGGACGTGGACTAGGCCCGATCGGGAGGGTGCCGAGGCACGAAGTTGTCTTGTACACGAGAGTACATCTCGTAGGCTAGTCGGTCTTTCGAATAATCGCGATCTCGTTCGGGCGCGTCGCGATTTTTCACTTGCTCGCGTCTTTAATATTCCATTCCCTAATTTTATGGGAACTTATATTATTGCGTTTGTAGAGTTTTAGTATACCGAATCGAAGTCCATTTGTAAGACACGATGTTTTGTAAAGTGTCAGTATAGTCAGTAGAGTTTAACTTAATTCGCTCCAAGTTAGATTAGGGTATCTTTGATACAGATAGCACCAGTAGGATGTGCCACTAGGGCGCATGTCGGGTCTCGATGCATAGCCACCTCCACGTGGTGAGACCTGGTAATTGGTAACGTTTTCCAAAAACCAATTTTGGGAAACGATACTAAGCTAAGAGCTACGCACAAAGTTTAAAATATTTCCTATCTTTTGTAAATTTTCGATGTTTCAGTTAAACATTTAATGATTTTTGAGAATGCGAGAGTTAAGTGGACGAAATTCTTGGCAATGATGTCATTCAAATATAGTTATAGTTCATAAAAATGTATAAATAATCCAATTTCTTATTAATAATAAATTGTTCACAGCGTAAATTTATAACACCAGAAAAGAATTAATTCATTGTTTATTACTTGAACAATATCATACTAATGTTTAAATGTACCTATAATTTGTAAAAGTGTAAAAATTATTACACTTATTTCTAATAACAAATTGGCCACAACGTAAATTTATAATACAAGTGGAAAAATTACTAAATTATAGGCTATTACTAGTATATATAACGTATTTGCGTCAAAATGTATTTATAATTAGCAAAAAGTTAATAAATTACTACACTTATTGTTAATAACAAATATTTTGCAACGTATATTAACGATAAAAGTAAAAAAAGTTAATAAATCATTAGCTACTGTTTAAACAAACAACGTACTTTTGTTAAAATGTATTCATAACTTACAAAAATTTAATAAATTAATGAATTTATTGTTAATAACAAATTGAAATTGTTTTAACAAACAGTTTGCAACGTATATTAACGATAAAAGTAAAAAAAGTTAATAAATTATTAGTTATTAGAGCGGAAAAGTAAATATGAAGTTATCTCTGTACACGCGAGTACATCGCCTAGGCTAGTCGGTTTTTCGAATAATCGCGAACTCGTTCGGGCGCGTCGCGATTTTCTATTAGCTCGCGTGTTTGATATTTCATTCCCTATTTTTATGG
>NW_016908639.1:628316-630951 GCF_001483705.2 Eufriesea mexicana | reverse complement strand
TTTTATTAGAGATAGCAGAGCTTGATTGTGAAAAGACACTCTTCTGTTAAAATAATTAGGCATGTGCAACAGTAGAAAAATATTGGACGCATGGAATATCATTGGCGTGGAGCCATGAGATGCCAAAAATTATATTTTATATTTATATTTATTGAATTATATATTATATATTATAGCGAGAAAAAATTGATGGAGCAATACAAATATGTTATAATAAAAGTATTGTATTCTAGATTAGTTAACAACATAACATACAAGATAGAAATCTTTGATGGACAAATGAAGATTCAAAAAATGGAGATGGCTTAAACAGACCAAAAGGAATGAAATTAATTTAGGTGATGTCCTCTTATAAGAACTAAGTATAGAGAATACACTGAGATTGAGGGGTATGTTGTATTCCTCATCTAAATAAATATTAATATCTGTGGTCAAAGTCAATGATCATCGCTAATGTGTTATGTTTCAGAATTATGGAGTTAAGGTAGATTAAGAAAAGAGTGTGGTTGGAAAGAAAGCAGTGAGAAGGGGAACGGTATATTATGTCGAATCAAGAAACAGGAAAGGAGCAGCATATGTATCACAGAGAAGGATGTGTGGCATGGACGTGCAAATATAACGATCATTGAAGAAATAGAGAATGGACACTTGGTAATAGTTATAAAAGTTAAAGATAAATTGAATATAGAGTGTAATTGTTGCATTAAGGCACAAATGTGTAGATACATCTATTGGAACATGGAAACTATAAAAGAAGCAGCAATAATGGGGTTGTGGCACATAGAATTTATTGAGCCAATAAAGTCAACATTAAAAGGAGGTAAAAGGTACGTCTTACCTGCTGATGATTATTTGAGGAAAGAACCATTTTTGGTTGACGGATTTATAAATGACTAAAGATTTAATATGAAATATTATTAATGAAGGATTTTTTTTATTATAGGAGACTTACACAGATGAGTAATCTTTGTATGCAAGAACCAACCACTAAGGGTAAAGTAACAAGTATCATTTAATAATACTTCAATGGATTGTATATCTGTTTTTAAAAATTTAACAGATATACAATATTTACTTTCTAAATTTCTATAATAAGTTATTAAACAATTTCTAATTTGAATTACAATACCAAATAATAAATTTTAATAAATTTGATTTTACAAGTATTTTACATTTATCAATCTAATATATTTGTTATAACTAGGTTGGAATGAAAACAACTGTTGGTGATGTTGAGTTAGAATTATGGGCAAAAGAAGCTCCAAAGGCATGTAGAAATTTCATACCATTATGTATGGAAGGTTATTAGGGTGACACTATATTTCATGGAATTATCAAAGGATTCATAACACAAGGTGGTGATCCCACAGGTACAGGAGAAGGTGGCAAAATATATAGAGAACTTTTTAAAGTGATAGTATATTTAAAAATATAATGAATTCCTTTTTTATGCAAAAGTAATAATTGGATATATATGTTTTAGGACAAATTTCATACAAGATAAAGTTTTTGTACAAGATAAAGTTAATTGCTATTGCTAATGCTGGAAAAGATGACAATGGTTCCCGATTCTTCTTTACACTTAATTCTGCACCAGATTTGCAGAATAAACATACAATCTTTGGTCAGGTTACTGAAGAAACTATATATGATATGCTTGAACTTGAAGAAGTACTTGTAGATGAGGTAAATTTAATGTTTACAAAATAATATATCAAGAATTAATATAAATATAATATTTCCTCCTTTTTGTAGAATGATAGAGCAGTTTATCATCCGAGATTGATAAAAATTATAATATTAAACAATCCATTTTCTGTTATTATACCAAGAATAATAGTACAGGAAGGTGAAGAAGTAAAGGACAGTTAAAAATCTAGAACAGCAGCAGTAAGGTAAAATCATATATGTTTGCAGAATTTAGCCCCGGTAGAGTTATTCTTTGTTATGAAAAATTTTGTTACAGAAATTTCAATCTTCTATTATTTGGTGAAGAAGCAGATGAAGATGAAGAAGAATCTGTGATATTAAATAAAAAGTTTACTGGTAAAGGCAAATCAGCTTATGATCATTTAACTGATCCAAAATTAAGCTCACAACCAGCTGTCGAACCACCTGGACCTCCAAATAAGAAAAGGAAAAAAGTCTGTAATAGCGATTGGGAAAGTGATGATGAAGTAAAAACTTAAGAAGAATTAGAAGTTATAAATAAAGAGAAAGAGTTAGTTTATTGTTTACATTATAACTATGTTATAGAAGGTAGAATTTTTCATTGACTGTCTTATATTTATATTTTCCAAGTAATGAAGGAAAGGATAAAAAATAAATTGAGAGATATAAAAAAAGAAACGAAGAATTATGTTGTTAATAATTAACGTGTATATGTGAAACTTCGAAAGTGAATAAACGGTACATAAATATATAACCATCGTAGTTTCATTTTCTTTTTACCAAGAGCAAAATCACTCGCTTTCATCTGTGACTTAATGTTCGTCTATAATTAATTCAACAACTTTTGTAATTGCATCGTGAAGACACAGCCTCAGCGAGCCTTCTAATATAAGTCTGGATATGAATTCATTGTTATTTAATTCATTATTGGTGATTATTGCATAGAGTGCTTGAACCATTGCCG
>NW_016908639.1:594311-623498 GCF_001483705.2 Eufriesea mexicana | reverse complement strand
AGGAATAGTGCCGGAAGTGTCAGTGGCTATCAGTTCGTGCTGCGCAATATACTTTTTTGGCTTCTAGTTTTTGAATTAGGCTTTTTGGATCGGATTTTTCCATTGATTCGTGTAGAGTGATTTTTTCCTTAAAGGGATTGGATATTTTTTTTGCGTTTCGAGCGTGCGTTTTCAAGGAATAGTGCCGGAAGTGTCAGTGGCTATCAGTTCGTGCTGCGCAATATACTTTTTTGGCTTCTAGTTTTTGAATTAGGCTTTTTGGATCGGATTTTTCCACTGATTCGTGTAGAGTGATTTTTTCCTTAACGGGATTGGATATTTTTTTTCGGTTTCGAGCGTGCGTTTTCAAGGAATAGTGCCGAAAGTGTCAGTGGCTATCAGCTCGTGCTGCGCAATATACTTTTTTGGCTTCTAGTTTTTGAATTAGGCTTTTTGGATCGGATTTTTCCATTGATTCGTGTAGAGTGATTTTTTCCTTAAAGGGATTAGATATTTTTTTTGCGTTTCGAGCATGTGTTTTCGAGAAATAGTGCCGAAAGTGTCAGCGGGTGGCAGATCGTGCTGCGTAATGGACTTTTTTGTCTTCCATTTTGAAAATTAGGCTTTTTGATTAGGTTTGTTATATATATTTGCGTAGAGTGAATTTTTCCTTAACGGGATTGGATATTTTTTTTCGTCTTCGAGCCTGTGTTTTCGAAAAAGAGTGACTGATGTGTTAGTGGGTGACAGGTCGTGTGTGTAATACACTTTTTTCGCTTCTATTTCTGAAATTATGTTTTTGGATTTCGTTTTTTCGATATATCAACGTAGAGAAGGTTCAAGACAATATTCTGTTGAAATAAACAGGCTCGTGCAACGGTAGAAAGCTCTTGGACTCATGGAGTATCACCAATGTAGAGCTATTAGATGCCAGGAATTATATCTTATTCTGAGAAAAAGTTGTAGCAGTAATACAAATGTGTAAGGTATGACATATCTATTGGATTCAAGATCAGCTATCCATATGCCCTACTAGATATACATGTTTGGTGGTCAAATAAAGGTTAATAAAAGGGAAATGCTTCAGGCAGATAAACGGGAATGAAATTAACTTTGGCAATGTCCTCTTTTAACGACAAGATATGGAGAATAGAGTGAGATTAAAAGGTATGTTGTATCCCTTATGTAAATAAATATTAATATCTGTGATGAAGGTGAATGATCTTTGCCAATGTATTAAATTTCAGAATGGTGGAGCTAAAGTATATGATGAAAGAAGAGATGTTTGAATGATAGCAGTGAGAAGAAGAAATGTATATTATGTCAAGAAACATAAAAGAGGCATCATATGTATAAAGAGAGGAAGATGTGTGGCATCGACATGGAAACATGAAGATCATTGAAGAGGTGGAAGATGAACAATTGGTAATAGTTTTGAAAATTGAAGATAAATTGAATATAGAGCGTAAATATTGCATTAAAACTAAAACGTGTATAAATATCTATAGGAACTTCGAAACTATAAAAGCAGCATATAATGGGGCTGTGGCACATGGAATTGATTGGGCCAATAAAGACAACGTTAAAAGGAGGTAAAAGGTACGTCTTTCCTGCTGCTGGTTATTAGAAAAAAGAACCATTTGGTTGACTGATTTGTAAATGATTAAAGATTTAATACGAAATATTACTGACTAATGTTTTTTTTTATCACAGGAGACTGACAAACATGAGTAGTATTTATATGCAAGAGCCAGCCACTAATTGTAAGGGTATAGTAATAAGTATTAGTTAATAATACTTCAATGGATTGTATATCTGTTTTTAAAAATTTAACTGATATATAGTATTTACTTTCTAAATTTTTGTATTAATATATTAAGTAATTTATAGTTTGAATTACAATAATAAATAATATATTTTAATAACTTTGATTTTAAAAATATTTTACATTAATAAAATTAATATATTTCTTATAGCAAGATTACAATGAAAACAACTGTTGGTGATACTGAGTTAGAATTGTGGGCAAAAGAAACTCCCATGGCATGTAAAAATTTTATACAATTATCTATGGAAGGTTATTACCATGGCACTAGATTTCATAGAATTATCCAAGGATTCATAGCATATGGTGGTGATCTCAAAGGTACAGCAGGAGGTAGTAAAAGCATATGTGGAGAACTGTAATGGAAAAATTTAAAGTGAGACTTTATTTAGAAATAAAATGAATGCTTCTTTTCTTCAAAAATAATTATTAGATTTTTGTGTTTTAGGACGAATTTCATACAAGATTACTTTTTTGTCGACGAGGTTCAATTGCTGTGGCAGAGATGATAATGATTCCCAATTCTACTTTACTCTTGGTTCTACATCAGAATTGCAGAATAAACATACAATCTTTGGTAAGGTTACTGGAGAAACTATATATAACATACTTAAAATTAAAGAAGCACTTGTAGATGAGGTAAATTTAATGTTTATAAGAAAATATATCAAGAATTGATATAAATATAATATTCCCTCTTTTTTGTAGAATGATAGGCCACTTTGTGCTCCAAAAATGATAAAAGCTGAATTATTGAACAATCCATTTTCTGATATTATACCAAGAATTATAGTACAGGAAAGTGAAGAAGTAAAGGGCAGTTCAAAAACTAAAACAGCAGGAGTAAAGTAAAAATCATATATGTTTGTAGCATTTATCCATGATAGTATTATTCTTTGTAATGAAAAATTTTGTTACCAAAATTTCAATCTTTTATCATTTAGCGAAAAAGCAGAGGAAGATGAAGAAGAATCTGCGATGTTAAATAAAAAGTCTAGTAGTAAGAGAAAATCAGCTCATGATCATTTAACTAATCCAAAATTAAGCTCATAACCAGCTGTTGAACCTCCTGGACCTCCAAATGAAAAATGGAAAGAAGACCGTATTAGCGATTGGGCATTATTGGGGAATAATTGGGAAATTAACAAATTATGCAATTTCTGCAATTAATCTATGAACTTTTATAACTGTATCGCATAGCTGGCTCCCTATGCAACATTCTTATACAATTTTTGCACATAATTTGACGTTAATTAGTTTGTTATTATTACTTATTTGACGATGTACGTGATTCGATAACAACGATCGGCACGATGGTCCAACAGAATAATTAATTATGAACAAAATTAGAAGTAAAATAAGAACAAAAATGATATGAGAATATTCATAAGGACATTGTTTTTATAATGTGTGCATATAATTTGTAAATTAATTGCATAGAAGATTGTAATTACTGAGAAACTAATAGTATTATCAGCATCAATTCGAACATTTTGAGTTATAATTACACATATACTATTATACGTAAATTATAATACTTACCTTTAGTAACAAATTATTAATGTTAATAACAAATTGTTCACAACGTAAATTTATAATGAAAGAGGAAACATTAAGGAATAATTGGCTATTACTTGAACTTGGAACGAATTTGTGTCAAAATGTAACTATAATTTGCAAAAAGATTATAAATTATTACACTGATTGTTTATAACAAATTAATATTGTTAGTAACAAATTGCTCGCAATGTATATTTATAATAAAAGTGAAAAAATTAATAAATTATTGCCTACTACTTAAAGAAACGACGTATTTGTGTTAGAATATATTCGGAACTTACAAGAAGTTAATAAATTAATAAATTTATTGTTAATAACAAATTAAAATCCCTGATAACAAATAGTTTGCAACGTATATTAACGATAAAAGTAAAAAAAGTTAATAAATTGTTAGTTATTACAGCGAAAAAGTAACTTTTAAAGGAATCGGTAAAGTTCGGAAATTTTCGCCGATCTTCGGCCGGCCGCGGCTATATAAAGGGGCCCGCGTGAAGGCGCGAGCCAGTTGTCGGTTCGACTTCGGAAGGTTCGCGTTAATATTCTTTCTTTTTGTTTCAGGTTTTAATTATCTTTCTTTTTTTCAGATTCTATTTCTTTTATTCTAGATTTCATTGTTTATGCATTCAAGTGTTTTGTACAATATGCGAATGCTTCGTCGTTGGTTTATTTGCATATCATCGTTGGCTAGGCCAATGGCTATTCAGCGGCCATTGTCCACTCTCTTAAATAATTTAACAATAATTTCTTCTTGCAGATTTTATTTTTTTCATTCTATGTGTCTTTGTTTCAGCATTCGAGTATTTCGTATAATATTCGAATGCTTCGTCGTTGGTTTACTTATGTCTCATCGTTGGCTAAATCTTTCCTTTCACAAATTTTACGACTTCCGTTCGATTTGTTTTCGTTAGAGCGTTCGAGTATTTCGTATAATACTCGAGCGCTTCCTCGTTGGTATGTTTATATCTCACCGTTGGAATGTTTCTGTCTCGTAGTTATGTTGCTCAGGTCTCGTCGTTGGCTTGATCGTTCCATTTGGTTATTAACCTCGATGGTTTCCTCGTACTAATTCCTTTCCTTTCAGCTACATATTAACAATAATATATTCTGTTTTAGCTTTTAGGTTTCTCAAGTTTCCTCAAGACTCCATTTGCGACACATCAATGAACGATGCGTGCGTTTACTTTTAAGTAATCATAAGATAGATCCATAGACTAAGTATCATGTGCGCGCTATCTGTACAAAGGTAAGCTACCTAACTTGGAGCGAAATTTATAAATTCTCTATCATTTTCTTATCCCCCTCGTTTAGCAAATAGAACATAATTGTTCTCGCGATAATCGCGATCGTTCGTAAGTACCGACTAGCCTACGCGACGTGCTCTCGTGTACTGGATAAGTACATGCTTCGTAAGTCATCCTCACGACTCGTCTCCGACACTCATTTCCAGTCACTGTCAATCTCGTCATGCATCGGGTTCCAGGGTGACCCCCTCGAATCAGTGCGTCTTCTGACCTCGACCGGGCGGTCCGCTGCCTAAGTCGTACGCGACTTGGGCTCGGGCACATGCTGGCTGACGGACTAGTACCATCTACGGTTAGACCACAGGGATGATTAAGTTCTACCCCGTGTGGCTGGGATGCGAAGTGTCTGTCTTGGCCGGCAACCGCCCAGCAGGGCCCTCGCGTTGACACTAGAAGTTTCATTGGTTCAGGGACTATCCTTGGTCCACGTGTAAGTCTTGGCGAGTGCGACAGTGACTGGAATTGAGCTAGGCCCGATCGGGAGGATGCCGAGGTATGAAGTTATCTCTGTACACGGGAGTACATCGCCTAGGCTAGTCGGTCTTTCGAATAATCGCGAACTCGTTCGGGTGCGTCGCGATTTTCTATTAGCTCGCGTGTTTGGTATTTCATTCCCTATTTCTATGGGAACTTGAAAATATCTTAGCGTTGCGACAGTAGAATTTCAGTATACCGAACCGAAACCCCTTTTGTAAGACACGAAATATAATAAAGTGTCAGTAGAGACATTTTAATTTAATTCGCTCCAAGTTAGGTTAGGTTGCCTTTGATACAGATAGCACCAGCAGGCTGCGCCACTAGGGCGCATGTCGGGTCTCGATGCGTAGCCACCTCCACGTGGTGAGACCTGGTAATTGGTATCGTTTTCCAAATACCAATTTTGGGAAACGATACCAAGCTAAGAGCTACGCATGCAATAATTAATAAATTAAGGTAGATTAACAGTTATTTCGTCCTTTTTCTTTCTTTAGTTTCCCTCTAAAATTCGTGTTCGTAATCACTTTGTACAAATTTTATAGAAATCGTAAGTATGTCTTCATATTTTGGTCAGCTCTTCGGCGAAATTCCCCACTGTGCGACGCAACTTTCGCGCTTGTGGACGATAATATTGACGTAAATCACGTTGGTAATTTCCAGCCTGTATATTGCACGCTCTCGCAAACGGTATGCATGACTTAAGTGCATCGAACAAGGCCAGCCACTTAACAAGGTATTATTAACTGCGGAACGTAGAAGTTCGCAGGTAAGGGACTGTACGCCGATTTCAACCCCAGTCTCTTGGCCCATCGCTGCAAGTATATACACATGCGAATATAACACACACACCCTACTCTACCACGACTCTGAAAAATAAAATTAGTGCATGCAGCCAGTTTCGAATTTATTTTTAAATATCTTCATAAAAATCTTAGATAACAAACATACGTTAAACTCCATTAAGTTTGCAATTATTTCTGGTAGCAAAAACTGTATTACCCAAAATTCCTAAAAACTTGCCATTTATCCTCGCACCATAGAAGAACTTCAACAATCCCGGCCTAACCCAAGCCTAACCCATAAGACAATTAAAATCCAATTTTAATTTTAATTTTAATTTAATTTAAAATAAGTTCCACAAAAATTAAAATGTTGGTGCCAAATTTTAATTTGACACGATTAAACTTGCTAGAAAACTTTAGACAAATATGAAAGGTCGAGGTAGAAATTCCATCAAGATCGTGGAAAATGTGTGCAGCTATGTCGGATGATCATCATAGCAGACTGCCGTAACACGTGTGGCGCCGAGCTTCTCGACGTTTATTTGCTATCTATGAGAGGAGGCTCTCGGTCAAAATCGACGGTCGCCCGATCTCTAAGTTCCATCATTCCCATTGAACGATCTATCGGTACGTAGAATTGCCACTGTGAGCAATAACGTTATAACCAACAGGGCGCCGACTTTCCTGACATTTTGCGTTTACGGGGAAGCCCGGCCCAGCGAGCATCGGCTATTCTCGTTCCTCTACCGTGTTTCACAGAAGATTCGATGTCCCTCGGAATATGTTCTGAAATAATATCGGTTAAACTCGATCTTTCGTTACATTACACTTTTGGTGAATATTTTTTAAACGCGGCTCTAAAGAGTTGTTTTCGTTCCGTGGAAAATTGTCATTGCAGGTTTCTCGTGTTTCCCAGTCCTATTGTCATTTATTACGAAACGAGTGACAAATTTTGAGCGGTGTATTCAAATTACTCGATATACAGGGAATTTTTAGAAGGTTTTTCTTGGGAGGGAAATTTTTGTTTATTTTGGTGGGAAACGGAGGTGAGAATAATTGCAGACACTGATGGATGTTGAAGGAGTGGATAGGTTAATAAATATTAATATGTTGTTGGTGTCAGTGTCGTTTTTAAATTTGTCAAACTTCGTCCATGCACATTTTGCAAATTTGAAAAGGTGAAGCAGTAATTTAATTGATTTGAAATATTATTTTATATGTGTGAGAAGGAGTATTTATTTTAATGATTTCGAGTTGCTTTGAATAAATAAAATTTAGATAGAGGATTAATGAGATCTATTGGGAAATTCGATCTCTCACGGTTGGAAATTTTCGCGAGCTCAAATAAAATTAGATAGCATAAGGGATATTAAATAAATACGCTACTATAAACGGTAAAAAGATCCTGCAATGCGTTATGTAACCACTAACAAAAGTTTCTCACTATCCTGATATGCTTCGTAAAGCTTGTCAAGCTTGAAAATTTTTAAACGCTTTGTTTAATCCAAACTAGCATAAAAATATTAAAGAAACATAACATAAAAAATAAATAAAGAAATAAACATAAATTATACATAAGAAAATATAAAGTGAGAAATAAAGAACGAAACAGGACACGAATAATAAATAAATAAACATAACATAAAGGCTAAAATACTAAACAAAGTATTAACACTGAATCTACCACGGCCAAATAACCGGTGAACGAGAAGGCAATAGAATCTTGAAAAAAAATGAAACAATTCGAGACACTGAAAGATTAATTATATTATGTACGTATATTGAAAGAAAAATTGCGAAAACGAGTGGCTAAGACGATAAGGTTCAATGAGGAATTTTAAATGACAGTTTCAAAAATTATTTTAATTATTTAAGTCATGGTATGTTTAGTGTTAAAGATATATAAATAAATACGATATAAAAAATAAACAAAGAAATGAAACACAGAAATAAGCTAATAAATAAATATATAAATATATAAGACAAACAATATTTGCACCCTTGATATACCTCGTCCGAGTTATGACCTGTAGCGATTATCATTCTCACTCTTGCCACTAGATGGATCCGATGTCGAGGACTTTCTCGCAAGTCTCGGAAAACCTCCAATTCCTATATATATAACTTCCCAACTTTCCAATAGTAGCGCAGTCTAAGACCCCCACAGACCCATATATAGATAAACCTAACATAAGAGATAAATAAAGAAACAAAACACTAATAAATAAATAAATATAACATAGAATATAATTAAAGAAATAAAATATGTAAACAAAAACAAACAAACTTAAATAAATACATAAATATACCATCCAAAACATTGCCAATTAGCATTCCCAAAACACTTGACTCAAGATAAGACCCATAAATATAACATAACAAATAAATAAAAAAACACAAGTAATAAATGAATATAATATAGAATATAATCAAAGAAATAAAAATATATAAACAAACATAATAATTAAATAAATATATAAATATACCACCCAACCAAATCTCGAAGCCCCAAACCCCCCTGGTCCGAGATAAGATCCAAACACCATAAAACACGTGAAAGAAGAAAATGGCGGAACACTTGACAGGGGGAAAACAACCCGGACAAAGCATTAAGCAGCGATCGTCCACGATTTTCCGCGGGACGAACGTGTCCAGGCAGAAATGGAGGAATAAAGCGATAATCCTCGGGCTCAGCGACGCATCTCACCCCCATTACCAGCCTGGCAATCCTAGCAGCAGTTCCTTCGACACAGGGGCAAGGACGAGGAAATGGAGCGATCCGGTGGCGAGCTCGCGACAATTTGCGGATTGTTCCGGACGCGTTTTCCAGCGGCGACCGGCCGCGTGCTGCAATTCAATTAACCCAATTGACTCGAGATAGCCGGTACGTGGTCCTAACACGGCACGTCGCTCGAATGTCAATATTTGTCAGTGGCCAAACGGCAATAGGCGCACCGTGATTGCGTGCACGCGTTCCTCCTACGTGCGCCGCTATAATTACGCGTTCACGCGCAACCGGAAGTGATCGCCCTTCCGATCGCTCCTCGTGCGGCTCTGCCTTCGCTGTAATTTCCTCCGCGATCGATTTTCCTCGTCCCAGCCACTTTTTAATATTTCATGGACACTCGTGTTTTCATTTTTCAGTAGCCACCGGTAGAGGGGGTAATTGGCGCAATGAGCTGCGTCTAATGGCGTATTTGTAATTACCGGGAATTATTTGCACCGTTGTCGTTAGTCTCCGCCATTATTTTCGCGTTTATTTTCCTCCTTACAGTGAAATTATTGTAAATAAAATAGAACTTGCTCTCGTTTTATTGAATATAAATTTATTTTCGTTTATTATTTATTTTAATAAAAATGTAATGAAATAAAATTTTATTCAATTAAATTTTAAATAAAATGGAGTTATAATTATGATATAGTAATATTTCTTGTATATTTAGGTTTAGTTTATGGAATTTTGAAGCATCGTGGAAATTATGTTATTCATAAACCATAAATAAATATTTCTCATTGACACTAGGTTTACGACACCAGTTGATTATACAATTTTAACAAATTTAAATAACTTATAATAATTTTTTTAATATAGTAATAATATTGTTTTTAAATTAAATTAATTTTTTTTTTAAGTATGTGGTTTGCATAAAAATAGAAATAGAAATATGGATAGAAATTTTGCAAACCTAGTGTTTGCAAAAGGTTAGTATTAATTTTGGCGAAGGTAGCAGGTCGTTTGGAGGAGGAATATATTTAAGAATCAAATATTTGGACACGGTGTTATACTTAAAGGGAAGAATTCTTATCGTTTTGCTGGAGATTAATGGTGGTAATTTGTTTTCTGCATAATAGGTAGGTAATGGTGCTTTTATTCTTCCGATGAAACTCGAATGGTATGGTAGATTGTATGGAAAGTTTGTTTAATTTGTTGTTCAACCGGTGAAGTAGAAACGGCTTTCAAGAGAAAGCCGTTTTTCCCCGTTGTTTACCGGTAATCGTTTTACATTTCATCTCGTTGGTTTTCTGCATAAATTCACGGAGATAGTAACTCTCGCGACTAATGTTTTATATCTACGAGCAATCGCGAAATTTCTTCCATTCCCTCCCGACGAAAGTCTTTAATATAATGAACAACCTTTACGATACACTCGTTGCACGCAAAAATTAAACGAACCCCAAGCAGCAGCCAAGCGATATTTCACGATCCCAGGGGACGCGTTCCTTAAGAGGCTCTGTGTTGGCGTTAGATCGAACGAAAATGTCGACTTTCTTGTCAAATAACTCGAATTCGATTTATACATGTAAAAGAAAAAAGAAAAAATAAAATATCGGAGACCTCTGTTGTGATTTCTGGAAAATAAAGGATTCGAAAATATGAGAATTCGAAAGTTTGGAGACTTGAAAATTCAGTAATTCGAAAGCTTAGGGATTTCAAAATTTGGAAATTCGAAGGTTTAGAAATATTCGAGGGTTGGAAAAGTTGAAAGCTTGATAATTTGTAAGTTTGGAAATTCGAAAGCTTAGGGATTCAAAAATTTGGAAATTCGAAGGTTTAGAAATATTCGAGGGTTTGAAAAGTTGAAAGTTTGGAAATTCGGAAGTTTTAATATTCGAAAGATCGCACATTTCAAAATTCCAAACCTTGAAAATTCGCAAATTCGTAAGTTTAGGAATTGAGAATTGGAAAAGTAGAAAACTCGGTAATTCAGAAGTTCGGGAATTCGAAAATTCGTAAGCATAGGCATTTGAAAATCTGGAAATTCGAAAATTTATAAATTGAAAAACAAAAAAACTTAAAAATATATTAATTCGAAAGTCCAAATAATCCTAAAAATTAGAAAATTCCGAAATTCGGGATAATCGAAAGCTTAGGGATTCGAAGAATGCAAATCCCGTAAATTCTCAAATTTCAAAACTGAGATTCGCAAATTCCAGAATTAATCGATCAACACAGAGCGAAACGGGAAACCTCCGGATGAAAACAACGAAAAGAAACAAAAATACCCTGAAAATACGTTTTCACCGACGACGAGGCCATACGCGAGCAATTTAATCAACCGTTAATTAAATTAATTTCCACTCGTCGAACGATTACATTGATTAAATTTACTACTGGAAGCCTAGCGAGAACGATCGAAGAATAAATCACTGGCGAGAAAACAGGAGCTTCCGGTATGGAGTGCACAAGTGGAAAGAAATAGACATCAGAGGCTTCAAAATTGCGTGTTAGTCTCGCGAGTTCTTCGCAAGGTGACGAAGAACGTGCAACGAAGTCACTAGACGAAGTTACTAGAACTTTCGCTCCGCTGATGGCGCCACAGGGCGATGACTTCCGGTCTGCCGCTCACCCACGGCCTACTACCACCTACTCCCATTTTATTATCACTATTATTCCATTTTCCTCCGTATTTCATTGCTCTTTTTCTCAATTATAATTTATTTTACGTCAACCCTGTTGAGAATTTTTATAATTTTCATACTAGATGTTCCTATGAATAGTTATTATAATACGAACAATAATATTCCTCGTTTTACATATATTTTTATCACCGTTCGATATTGCAAATTACAGGATCCTCTCTCTCTCCATATTTCCTAAGAAAACACATCCACGTATTCTTCATCAACGGGACCCCTGTCCCCTCAAGTTACAACCGTTCTCCAGAATCCTCCATATATTTCCTTTGTCACGAAAATTCGCATGGAATCCGTTGAAAAAATTAGAAAATGCAATACTCTGAATTCTCCGAATCTAAAATCCATCCGCCGACTCGTCGTTTTTCGCGAAAATGTTTTTCACGAAAAAATCTGCGAACGGAAATGCTGTTCCTTCCAGGTTAAAATACAGCGGGGGTGAAAAAGGAGAAAAATATAGAAACACGAGATAGGCGAGTATAAAAAATTGTTATTAAAACTGCTGCTTCATACGGCGAAGTCCTTGGTCGAATGACTATTCGAAAAATAGTTTATCACGTCCGCATGGGTTCCGCGCGTACACGGGTTTTCAGATTCGATTCAGCGCGACAAACTCGAGCGGTGTATGCGAGAAATAAAAGCGGAGGGTGCAAAAGAGAGAAAGAGGCCATATGAAGAGAGAGAGAGAGAGAGAGAGAGAGAGAGAGAGAGACAGAAAGAGAGAGAGAGATAGAAAGAGAGGTGAGATAAAGAGAGAGAGATAGAAAGAGAGAAAGAGGTGATATGAAGAGAGATAGAAAGAGAGAAAGACAGAGAAATAGAGAGAGAGACTGAGAGAGAGAGAGAGAGGAGGGGGAGCGTGCCGAGTGCAAGAGGAACGAGCCGGAAGCTCTCTGTTCCGAGCGCCATGGCGCGCGTTTCCCATTTAATTAACGAAAACGTCGCGACGCCGTTTCTCTCTCGGTACACGTGTCCACGGTTACGTTCGAGCACGCGGCAAACGCAATCCGTACGGCCCGGTATTGGCTTCAATAAGCCTCATTGACATTCAGCGGCCGTGTTCGCCGTCCTCTCCGTCCACTGTTTCAGCCTCGCCCGCGAATAGAGACAGCGAGTAGTTTAATTAGCGACCGTCGAGACGACGATTCCTCGCTTGTCCGTAAGAAAATGAATTATTTATTTCCGCTTAGGCGCGCCGGTTTCTCTACGGCCGCCGCGAAATTTCCCTCCTAACGGAGCTTTCAGCCAAGTTAATAACGGGTATTAAATTCCGCTCCGACGTTAATTACCGTGTAACCGCGTACAGGATGAAGAAATTCGCCGTGGTACACGCGTTGGTCAATGGGAATAAAATTCGCGATGGATAGCGATTTTATTGTAGGGGATGATGATTGGTTCGATATTCAGGATAATATTCGCGAAGCTTCGTGTAATTTCCCGAATTTTCCAACGTGTATACGTAGCTTTACGAAAGGACAAGCCCTGGCCAATTGGGAAAAACCTTGGGAGATGCGTCGAGCCCTCAATATAACCATATGTGGCCATCTACTGTGGTCAAATAACCGGTGAATGGAAAAGAAACAGAAGCTTTAGAAAATGGAAAAATGGGAGACATTGAGAGAATGATTATACGAATATTGGAAGAAAAATCACGAAAACGAGTGATTCAGGTGAAAACGTTGAAAACGGAATTTTTAATGAAAGCTTGGAAAATGGTGACTTAGACCATGGCAGGTTTAGTGTTAAGGGAGACACTGGAAAACGTGTGCATGGTAGGAAAAGCATATAAAGAAGGTTAACCCTTTGCACTCGAGAGGTGACTCTCAGTCACCGTTTGTTTCAATGCTATAACTTAAATAATGAATGATGATAATTATATTAAGAACATCGAAATAAAATTATTTTATTCGTTCGTTTCTTCACGTTCGCAAATTCACTATCTTCTTTTTTTAATTTTAGCATAAAGAGTAGCAGTGAGTTTATCAAAATCTAAGAAGAGTTTCGAATTGCATCTTCACAATGACGAAATTTTCGAGTCCAAAGGGTTAACACGTTTTGCTTGCCGTTCCGTTCAGGACCAGACTCGGAATATGTGAAATTGGGGATAATGTGTATAAAACGATATATGTGAAATTTGTACTGGCAAGAGAAATATAACAAAAGCGATTATGGACATTGCAGAAACAGAGATTCGTAGGTTTATAAGCGTGTATAATTGGATTGCAGTGGCCATCGTTCTCATCCTCGTCATGAGATGGAATCAAGAAGATCCGAGGCTTTCAGGGAGTGCAATATTCGTGATAATATTCGCTTTATAGCGTTATAATTAATTTCTAAATTTGGAAAACCGTTTATTCTCTTCTTCTTCTTCAGGCAATTTCAGTCAGCTTAATCAAACTGTCTATCAAGCATAAAATTTGTAAAATCTTTCCTTTCAATTGCTATTTCTATGCATATATATTTCGCGACCATTCTCTTCGTGTCCTAGTTAACCTAATCAAACTGTCTACTAATTCTTTTGCATAAAGACTTTCCTCAAAATTCTAGATTTTAGATGTCCACTCGTGCATATTTCACAGTCATTTACTCAACATTCCTGTATCTATCACAGATTCTCTCTCTCTCTCGATGCAGACAATCTGAAAAAGGAATGTAGATACGTCTACTTAATCAATCCCTGCTAAATACTTTCGCACAAACCCTCCTCGTGAAATCCTCGCTCTCGACCTCCTATTCGTGCACATTCCGCAGCCACTTACCCTTACACCCCAACAATCCCCTATCTCTCTCAGCCGACGCAGAAAATCCCGATGCAGAGCCATCCAGACACCTCTACCAAAACCTTCGCTCGCGCCCCGATCTCAACCACTTTTCCACCTTTTCACACCCAATTCCAAGTACTTCCAGCTAGTCCGTCCAAGCTCTCCGTTCATCCAGCCACTCCTCTCGTCACGCGAAAGCACATTCCGCCATATTAACCCCTTGCACTCGATGTAACCCTAGAAACTCGCGCTTTGAACACGCGATTAATTCGAATTAGCCATTAGCTACCCGCTAATCTGCTCAGGATAAAATTACACGAGGCTTTCGAGTCTGTGCGAATTTAGAAAGACAGGTTGAGGTAGGAGCGAGTATCACTAACTTCACGATCACTCGTTGAGCTCGGACTTTCTCGTGCCAAAGATAGAAGCGCAATACAAATCGTAATCTAACGTTAGTTTAGTCTGCAATCCCACTGCAATAAATCTAGTTAATAAATGCAAATCAAGAAAAACTCGCAATGCGATGGTGACGAGGGGCTAAACTCGTGATAGTGCAAGGGGTAACGAGTAGTTGGACTGGTGATAATGCAAGAGCTGACGGAAAGCTAGATTGGAAATAGAGCAATGGGAGATGAGAAGCTACATTGACAATAGAGCAACTGGGTGACGAGTAACTAGACCAGAGACAGAGCAAGGGGATGTCGAGTAGCTAGATTAGTGATAAAGTAAAGACATGATGAGTAGTTAGTCTAACAACAGAGTAAGAAGGTGACAAGTGAGAAGCTACATTGACAATAGAGCAACTGGGTGACGAGTAACTAGACCAGAGACAGAGCAAGGGTCTAGCGATAGAGCAAGGAGGCGATGAGTAGCTGGATTGGTGATACAGCAAGGGAGTGACGAGTAAATAGACTAGATATAAAGTAAGGGGATGACGTGTAATTAGACTAACGATACAGCAAGGTTCGACGAATAACTAGATTAGCGATACAGCAAAGGAGTGACGAGTAGTTAGATTAGCGATAGAACAAGGGTTGACGGGGAGCTAGACTAGCAATAGAGCAATGGATGATAAGAAGCTACGTTCACGATAGAGCAAGGGGGTGATGAGTAACTAAATTCGTGATAGTGCAAGGGATGACGAGTAGCTAGATTAATGATAAAGTAAAGATATGATGAGTAGTTAGTCTAACAACAGAGTAAGAAGGTGACAAATAGCTAGACTAGCAATAAAGGGATGATGAGTAGCTAGTCTAGCAATAGAGTAAGGAGGTGACGAGTAGCTAGACCAACGATAGAGCAAGTGAGTGCCGAGTACCTAGCGATACCTAGCGATAGAGCAGTGGTTGACGCCTCCAAGACTCCTGCTCTGCCGTGATATTTCCACCCCATATTCGCGATGACTCCATTATCTGCTCGTCGCGAATTTTCACACACGCGTGACGCGCGAATTTTCCCGGATGGCTCGGCAAAGCCAGGCTTAATCAGATCGCCACCATTACGCTTCGTTATCCAGCGACGGGCATAATGCGCGCGGCCATAGTGGCCGAAAAATCGCGCTCAGCCGACGACGTTAACCAGCACTCGATAGACCGTAACGAAGCGTCACGGCCATGTTTAACCCTTGCTCAGGGGTGGAAAGCGGACCGCGATTAACGGCGGACAGGCGGAACTGGCAACCGGAAGTAATAAGTACGGATCATCGGTCAAAAGTGTGCACTCGTGCCGAATTTTATCGGCCAAGCGTGCTTTTGTCGGCGCAGGTTTTCCCGCGAGCTGTTCCGAAGTGGAAAATTGGGAAATTTTTTCCACGACGTTGCCCGAGGTCCGGGTGGCTAGACTAGACTGTGTGAGAATCGGGACCCCGTTTGCAGTAAACCTAATGGATATTTATATCACACAGCGTGTTTTGAAAGTGTCTGGTGGATTTTTAAATTCCTTTTTCGAGAACGGAGGTATAAATGGAAAATATTTTACTCTCCTTTCATCTGTTTATTTTTGTACGAGCAACCATTAGAATCACAGTCAGGATATTTTGAGTATCCTATGCACGTTCATTTTTATTGAGCTCCAAATAAAAGGTTAGGTGAAAGCAGGTGGAAAATGCTTTCTCTTTTAAATTTATTTTTATGCGATGAATCATTTTGTAGATTCTTGAAACACCCTGTATATATTTATTCTTATCGGTCCCTAAATTCAGTAGGTTCTGATCCCTTCATTTATGCAGAAAAATTAGCTCACCACGATATTAGTTGAAAATGTCAATATAATTAAAAATTTTAATCAGATTTAGACGAAAAACAAAGATTGCTATAAGTTTCACAGATGCAAGGAACTTTTTATACTTCAGAATTCATGGCTCCAAAGTGCAAAGAAAGCTAGGGAAAAATCAGATTCAACGAATGCGAGTATATCATTAACCCTTTGCACTCGAGAGGCGACCATCAGTCGCCATTAGATAAAATTTCAAAAGAGAAGAAAATTGATATAAATTAATATATCACATTTAAAATAGTGTAACGGTGTGCGAGCTATCGAAATCAAATAATTCTACGTGTTAATTATTATAATTGATTACTATAATTATTATACAATTTTTTAATTATTGCTGAAAGAAATATCGCCAATTTTATAGCAGAAAATCTTTGAACTCCTTCTCATTAGCTAAAAAATCGTCTAGTGCAAAGGGTTAATAGTTTGATGTTTCTACTCTCATTTATCGGAAAAAGGAGCGTATAATTCTGACTGTCATTGTCAAAATATATATTTCGACGGATTTTCATGCAGTTCGTCGAAATTTTCGATTTGGCGAAGGGGGAAAAGAGGGGGAAAACAAGAGGAAACACGACAAACAGGAAATCACAATGTTCACTGACAGAAATTGAACGAGACACGGCTCGCGTTTCGGTTAGTTGATCTTAAACCGCGAGCCTGTAATCACCGGATATTGGTAGAGCGAGCGTGGGAGGGTGATCGGGGAAAACGTAAAACGGACGGCGACCAGGCTTCGTAAACGTTTCTAGGCTGCGATCAAATGGCGTAATTCGTCGGAAATAACGCGCACGACTGGCCGAATCTCCCGTCTGTTTGTCATGCGCCGCGTTTTGTCATTAGGCTAATTATCGACGCTGCCCGGATGCTCGAATCTGTCGGAGACGTGGAGAACCGATTCGAAATTGCGAGAGAAACGCGTAAAGAACCTGGTTTTCCCACGTTTACAGCTGACAGAAATAATACGAATTTTTTAAACACCATGGAGAACATTTTTTAAACTCATTTAATACTGGAACTACCAATCTAAACCTAACCTAACCCAAAACCATTAGAAATTGCGAGAGAAATGGATAAACAACCTACTTTTCCCATGTTGATGTCTGCTACAAATAATACTAATTCTTTAAACACGATGGAGAACAGTTTTAAAATTTATTTAACACTGGAATTAACAATTTAAACCTAACCTAACCTAACCCAAACTGATTCAAAGTTGCGAGGGAAATGTATGAAGAACCTGGCTTTCCGACGACTATGTCTGGCATAAATAATACTAATTTTTTAAACACGATAGAGAACATTTTTTAAATTTATTTAATACTGGAACTAACAAATTAAACCTAACCTAATTTAGCCCGAACCGATTCAAAATTGCGAAAGAAATGGATAAAGAGCCTGATTTTTCCACGTTGATATCTAGCATAAATAACACGAATTTTTTAAACACGATGGAGAACATTTTTTTAATTTATTTAACACTAGCATTATCAATCTAAATCTAACCTAACCTGAAATGATTAGAAATTGTGAGAGAAACGTATATATTTTTAATTTTTAATTTATCTTTTCAATAATTATATATTTTTAATTCATTTAACACTGCAATTACCAAACCTAACCCATTGAAAACCGATTCAAAACTGCAGGAGAAACGGATAAAGAACCTGTTTTTATAATTTATTGTACCCCTTATATATTCTTTCCTCTTTTATTATTGGCATAATGAACGCTCGTTAAAAAAAAAAAAAAAAAATAATGGATTTGATAGACAGCTTTACTTACCAGTCCATTAACAGACCCCGGAGGAAATACGTCGTCCTATCCATTTCCCCTCTTCATCCAAAAATAGCCCCGTGCACTTCAATTCGAAGAGCACCCCTCAAGGTAAAAATTTGCCTCCACATCTTCCACCAGAATCAACATTTAAAATTCAAAATCCCTAATCATGCGATCTGAAACCAAACCCAGTTCTACTCCAAGAGTTCAACCATCGCGGACCTCTGACCTCATTCTACCAACCCCATAAGACACGGAACGACCTCTTCTTTCACGTTTTCTCAACTCCCATCGAGCGATCGAATCGACGCGAGTTGCACGCGGAATCCGCGGCCAAGAGATCTCGATTGTTCGACCAGAATCGAATTACAGCGAGGGCTGCCCCGAAGGGATTTCGGCGAGGGCGCGATGCACGCGAAAAGGGTGAACGAGACGGTAGAAGACGTCGGAGGAGGCCTTCTTTCAGTCGAGGTATCCATTGTTTCCGGTACAAAAGGGGCCAGCGGGTCGAACGGAGTAGACGCTCGTCGAGGGGTGCATTGTTCCGTTGCGGGATCGCGCGAAGACATCGCCTCTCAAAAATTCCAACTCTCCAAGTCACTCGTTGGAAAAAGCAGGCCTTGCTACCATTAGGTTTCGGTGTTTTGAGTACCGAGAAGTCGTATCGTTAAGGAATTTAAGATTTCGCTTTTCGAAGACGAAGATAGGGGATGAAATGTTTGGTTTACGAATCTGGGGATTTTTTGGGGGAATTAACAGGCTTGGATACTAGGGTCTCCTTTCTGTGTAGCTGGAAATGCTCGCTTGGGTTTTCCCATTTGTAAAGTCGATTTTATAGAAATAGGATCTTCCTGAGATGCCTAACCTAACTGAGAACCGAAGCTGAACAGTAAAACCACGTTCCTTTGGTCTTAGGGTATATTGTAGATATTGTTTTATGCAAATCGCTGTCAATACACGCGTGATTACACTGACTAATTTCACATTCTTGAATAAAGCGAATCGAAAATTTAAAGCATTTTTACCAAAATTCAATTTTTTATTTTTTTATTTTGGTTCAATTTGGTGTAATTTAGTGGTGTGCAGTATAGTCATTTTTATCTTAGGAATAGGTGAAGTATTTTTTCAGGAAGAAAATTAGATTTACTGATAGAAATTATAAAAGAGTATAGAAATTATAAAATTATATAGAAATTATGAAATATTTTTAAATATAATTAAATTATTTTTTACACAAAGAGATACTAATTCGTTAAAAAAACAACGTTTCCAGATTTTTTTGTATATACAGTTGCATTTGGAAAATTAATAGCAAATTTTAGAAAAAGATATTATTCGAAGATAATTAGATGTATTAATTTATTTCCATTATACTATTTTAATTATCGTTACATATGAATATAATATATTCATGATGTTCATAAATATTCAAATCTGCGAAAATTCATTTTTCTTTTTTTCTCGCGATTTTCATTCGAGAGTAATTAGTCGTGTGAATTTATGTTCATAATTCTACTATCACTGCGTATAAATAAAGCATAAATATGTAACGATAATTAAACTGTTGTAAGGAAAATAAGTTAGTGTATCTGACTACCTTCGAATAACATCTTTTTACAAAATTCACTATAATTTTCCAAAAAGCTGCTGTACATATAAAAGAAAATCTGGAAACGTTGCTTTTTAGTAGTACCTAAATAGGTACTTCGTCAGATTAATGAATATTCGGGTTTCCAAAAATTCATTTTCAATTTACTCGATCATTAGAGACACGAAGATAGTTTGAAAATTAACGTCGACTGGACTGACCTATCAAGAATTATTTAAAACGAAACCACTCCTGTCTGAAGCGAATACCTTAAAAGCTTCTCCTGGGGCAAATACGACCAAGGATAAATAATCGATTTAATTTCCTAATTTAATTTCCCGTATTCTAAATTCCTGCCACGTGTTAGCAAATTCCGTTCCCTACTCCAGCACGCGAAACTTCGTTTTGATACTAAGCCCAGCGCTATCGAAAGCCCGACTAAACCGCGAAAAAAGGCCGACAGGAAAATTTCATCGAATTTTCTACCTGGACAAATTCTCATAGGGTAACAGGCGAAATCGAAGCAACTTTCCAAAATTCCGGCGATTCTTCTACCCCCCTAAGCTCTTTCGAGACACGACTCAGCTCCCGAAAGGCACCACGATGATAACACCCCGTGAACTTCGCCCCCTGCGATGCTTCGGAATCCATTTCCGTCTCGCAGAGGGCGAATTTCGATCAAAAATTCGCGAGAAACGCCGTCGGCTGATCTAACCTCTGGGACACATTAACTTCGACGAAACAGCGAGGAAAGTCGCGAACAGGGTCCGTATATCGCGTCGAAATCCCCTCGAAAAGTTTGCGCAGCCGATGGCGGCGCGACAACTTCCGGGTGTAATCGGGATCAGGACACTTAGACCGACCAACTTCTCACTCGTTTCACCCCTCGAGCCGGGAATTATCCGGGAAATCCCGCGGATCGTGAAATTGGCAACGATAATCTGAATTATTACGCCGGCTTCTTCGGCTGTTATTTCTCACTTCCATTTAACTTTTATGACCAGAATAACGTTTATTTAGAATAGGGAGTAACTGCAATTGATCATATTCGTCATCTTGATCTGAAATTTTCGATATCTTTGATATTTTTGATATTCTAATATTTGTGATATTAAATTAATATTTTAATATTCCTCCGATAACTTTGATATTTTAATATTCTGATTGGTATCTTAATTTTTTTCGCGTGAGGAGTATCAAGGGAAGTTTGGCTCAAAGGATAGTGATGCAAATATTGGAAATTGTAAAGAAGTGCAGCGCGAGAAAAATTCTTTAATTAAAAAGATATTAGTAGCAGCGATGGGAATGGTGAAAATATTTTTCTGAGATTGGAATCTTGGTAAAAATAATATTAGAGAAGTGTAAATTAAAATAACGAATTGAGGAAGCTTCCTCGACTAAAAGAATATTCATAACAATGATGGAAAAATTATTTTTATGATCGGAATCTAGTTCATTTAAAAGAAGTAAATGTAATTGATTTCTCCTTACACGTTCGTTTTAAAAATTCTCGATATTTTTGATATTTTAATATTTGTCCATCCTTATTGACACTTTAACTTTCTGCAAACGAGAGGAATCAAGGGAAGTGTACATCAAAATATACAGCTGCGATATATTGGAAATCGCAGAAAATAAAAAGTTACAGGGAAACTCTGGCTGAAAAAAAAGAAAAAAATATTAACAAGCAATGAAAATGTGAAAAATATTTTTCATCGCAATTCGATGTAATACGTAATAAAGTAGGAATATTCCACTGCGTGTGTCTATTTCCGTAATATTCGATAAAAATAAAAAATAAATCTATCGAAATAACTCTGTCGAATCATAGTAGATGTAAAATCTCACGAAGAGGTAGTGCAGTGGTCAACATGTCGGATATTTCCATATCATCTATGATTGCGTATTTCTTGGTAAATGTTCGTGCAGAAAATTGTGGAAGAATGAAGCATTGAACGAGCAGGAACGATAAATTATTCGACAAAGCGAAGCTTTTCGAATTCAAGGGGTTGATCTGAAACAACTCTGTCCTCGGGAGATCGAATTAATTCGATTGTTCGGCCGTCTGTCGGGGCAGAGTACCGTGAATTATGCCTCATGTTACGTATGCGTCGACAGGAATGACAAGCGATTCGTTACCGTTATCGATAACACGCTGGACCAGAGAAACAGAACAGGACAGAAAGAGGGCGAAACGGGAGATAACTAAGCAGGGAAACAGAGAGACCGTGGAAGGGAGATGGGGAAAGAGAGCAGGATCGAGAGACTAGGACAAATCGCTCGGAGATCCCTTTTCGGATTATCAGTACCTGGCCTGGATTCGTCTGAACACGTACGAAGCGCTTCCGCCAGCTCCATCGCCCATTGTTTCGACTCGTCGACCCGTAATAGCCCTGCTGTTTTTCTAACGCCGTTTCAACGGTTCCTAACCTGTGCGCCGATTTTCCTTTCAGATTTCCCTTCACTCGATCACCGTGAAAGGGATCTTCGGCGATTACGAGACTGTGAAACATTTTCGTTTCAGGTTTCAGGTGAAATGGGTTGAAATACGATCGAGAGAGACAGATCGGGGGAAGAATCTGCGAAATACCTTCGCTGTATCGTCTGATGTACTTTGGAAAGTATTATTACGCTTGTGTGAATTTTAGGAAACGTTATTAGGGTCTGATATATTTTAGAGACATCGTTACTAATGGTGGTCTCTAGAAAATATTATTAAGCTTTGATGTGACATGATTATATTATAGAGAAATATAACAGTCGAAATTTCATCAATGAACTCTTCATCACAGGTTACTAACTACACCATCGAGGGATCTAACACAGGCGGTGACCATGATGGTACCGAACGAATTAATAAATTACCTCCGTTTTACATAATACGCGGAACGTTCCGTTCCCTAGTGACCATTACGGCTGGATTAAGTGATACGAATCGGCCATTGATCAGTCGCACCGGCAAATCATTTCTGATGAAACCGTAATCGCATTACCGGATGCAAGGAGAGCATATAAGCTCGTTAAACCTCGAGCCTTTTTATACCTTAGACTAAACCTCGTCAAATGGGGAAATACACACCTCTAAGCATGTCTCTCTCTCTCTCCTCCTCCCCCCCCTCTCTCTCTCTCTCTCTCTCTCTCTCTCTCTCTCTCGAGTTGCATTTGGAACTGCCTTTGGAGATTCATGCAGCTGCAACAACCGTCGACTCTCTTCCCGTATTGTGGTTTTGGTTAAAGCTCCGCGCAACCATCATCAACCGTAAAGAGCTTCTCTCCTCCTGTTTGAGAGAGAGAGAACAACACAACACATATCGTGCATTCCACGCGTGTTTTTACTCTGCAACAAGCTAGGAGGAGGAGGAAGAGATGCTCTGCTGAAAACGAGGATAATTTTTCCTCGATCGTCGACACGAATTCAGGAAGGCAGAGAGAGAACTGTAGAATTTCAGATTGCTCCTCCCCCCCCCCTTTCTCTCACTCTCTTTCTCTCTCTCTACCTCTCCCTTCTTACATCACTATATAACACACCCCAAGAGAAGGATGGACTGCGCCTCTGCCTTTTTCCCCACCAGAATCTTCTTTCTTTTAAACAACATTTGGAAGTTAATGTAGGTTGGGAAATGCACAACACATTGGGGAACATTGGTGAAGACTTGGGGGAAAAGGGAAAATTTGTTTTCTTTTCTTGGGTTGTTTTTCCTCTTTAACTTTGAGTTGAATTTTGGATGGAATGTGAACATATGGATGATGAGAATAATAGGTACAACGTGGAAAGAGTCAATGAAAATAAATTTTGGTGGAACAAGGATTCGAACCGAAGATCATTTGGTGGCAGGCAGATAATTTACTTGCTCTGCCACAAATGTGACAGTCGAAAGGCTCCTTTTCTTTCTATATGAACATTATACAGTACTTTTACTCAATCTTTAAAGACTTAATAATGACGAATATATGATTCATAATTACGTTGCTACATTTTACACGTTCCCTGTTTATTTATATAATTTTTTATGACAATATAATTAATAAATATATCTATTTCATTTCTTTTTTATTTTTATTTTATCAGGATCGAATTTTTCGATCACGATTTTTATTCGTTCGTGATTACTGATAAATTCGTGAGTCATTAAGATACTTACCGAGGAAGGCTTTCATTAAAATCGGATTTCTGGAACGACAAGACAGGATAATCCCACGGCGATCGAGCGAAACTGGCGGCATTTGATTTTTTTCTGCGGTCAGAGATCTGAAAGAAGGTTAAGAGATCAAATTAAATCGAATTCAATTCTACAAGAAAATTACTTCACCATATTTTATCGTATCTACCGATCAATTGATTAAATTCTTTCATTTCACACTCCATAAATCTTCATTTCAAAATCCCGAATTAAAATCGACCAGCTCTATCCCATTTTCCACTACCAATAAATTAATTCCAATTATATGAGAATGAGCTCGTTAACGTTTATGATATTCTTAACCCCATAAGTTCGTGTTACGCTTAACATAGTAATTACACTTCATACTTTTTAATATTACAATTTAAATGTAGTTTAACTATATTATACGTAATTATACACTTCTTTCTTTTAATTATATTGTTAAAAAAAGGACATTAATGACTTTCATAATACATTCTCTACAACATCAGAGTATCATTCAACCCTATATAAAACATTTTCAATTACTCATAACAATGAATAACAAAATTCTAAAACTTCACCCTCTATATTTATAATTTTCGTAATAAAATAAATAAAAATCACAAGAAACTCTGCATTAATTCCAAAATCAAAATCTTAAGAACACATCATTCTAATAATCCTATTACGTCTTCGTATCTCTCTTAACCACCCCCTTCCCCTCCCTCTCTTAACTTAACCAAATTTCACCACCTATTCTCCTATTTACATATTCCCACGCGAAAGAAACGGCTAAAAATCGACCACCATTAACAGGAAGTGAAAAGAAACGGAAGAAAATTAGTCTGGAACGTACCTAAACGAAGTTAATCGAATTTTCCGCCCGTCTCCGATCATCAGCCGCGATAACCGTCCACCATTGTGTTCTCCAGGCCGGTTCGTGACTCTCCCGCCGCGAAGTCATCGCGGGACAATGATTTTCTATTCTGGTCAGCCACTTCGATCGAGTCGAAGGACACTGGAGTGCTACTTCCGTAGGCAGTTTCTTAAAGAGGGAAACTAATTGGTTATAAAATGGCCTCCCACGACGCGGCCTTGCAAAGTCGCGTGCTAAGCACCCTCGATTCCCAACCCCTTTCGCTGGTTCGCACGATACACTCGAGACAGGCATGCCGTGTTAAAGACGGTTTAAGACGGCTAAAGACGGTTCCGCGATCCGCCATTTTTCGCATTAAATTTCCACGCAATGCTCGTCCAGAAGATTTATCTGCGAGATTTCTCAGCCTGATTCGATCCCGTCGAACGGTGAAATTGGATTACAGCCGATTTTCTTCATCTGCAAATTAAGGCTGCCGCGATATGCACGGATAGAAAATTCGGGAAATTACTCGGAAAACCTCCTTTGCTATTCGCTGTTTCTCCGAAGACATTTCTCGGGAAGGGAGACGCGCCTTTCCTCGAGACAAATTAATTTCGCTCGATCGGAGGATCCACAGGCTATGAGAGTAAGCCGTGATCCTCGCAAAATGATTCATAAAAAGGAAGATGGTTTTCTGGATAATAGGAATTACTGGGAATTCGTGGAACCTAATTTTCAGGGAACAAGCATTTACTGGGAATATTTCCTCGGTTAATTCCAGCGAATCACGAATATATTGTACTACCAGGTAATTAAATGAAATACGATCGAGATTAGTTTATCGAATACTCGGTAGTGATTATTAAAACAGTAATTTTTACGACCCAACGTGTTCTAGTGAAAAATTAAATATGAAATAAAATACAGATTCGATGACAGTTCCACGAAAACAATTTGTCAGCAATATTCGAATGAAAATTTGTCTAAAGTGAAATTTATTTGGAATAAAAGTTCCTCTAGAAAAAACAACAAACGCTCAAATAAAAATCCCATTATATTAAAATTTAGTTTAAAAATTTTCCTTGATAAGACTTGACAAGAAATTTGTTTAAAATATCCAAATAAAAATTCCACTACCTATTTTGAAAGAAAATTCCTTCGAACTAAAATTCCGAAATAAAATTCCTCCAAACCACGAACAATAAGAACAAATTCTCAGGAATAAAATCCTAAAATCCTAAAATCCTCCATAATTAAAATTCCTGTCATCCGAAATTCACCCTCCACGAAGTATCCTTCGATCAAAAATATCCAAACAAAAATTTGCCTATCTATTTCGAATGAAAATTCCAAAATAAAATTCCTATAAACCACAGGGAAGAACAAAGGTAAGAACAAATCCACAAAAATAAAATCCTATAATCCCAAAATCTTAAGAACCTAAAATACTCTATAATTAAAATTCCTGTCAACCAAAATTCACCCTCCCCGAATCAACCCTCCTTCGATCAAAAATATCCAAATAAAAATCCCCCTATCTATTTCAAAAGAAAATTCCTTCGAACTAAAATTCCAAAATAAAATTCCTCCAAACCACGAACAATAAGAACAAATCCTCAAAAATAAAATCCTAAAACCGCCAAACCCTAACAATCTAAAATCCCCCGTAATTAAAATTCCTGTCATCCAAAATTCATCCCTCACGAAGCATCCTTCGATCAAAAATTCATTCCGTGCAGAAATTCGCCTGAACCCTCGATCACGGTGATTCCCCGGGTAACTCGGAACCCGGAAAATCGGGAGCTGATCCGGAGAGTTGTTCGTGGAAGCAGAAACTCGAGAAATTCGGCGAGCCCGTGTTCCGCCATGTTCCTTTCGAGATGCTGGCGAGCGATGTAGTCTGGGAGACAATCGATGCTCGCCGGTATCAACAACACGTAAAATATTTATCGAACGTCATCGGGGGAACGACAAACAAGGAAACGGAAATTGAAGAGGAAATAGACGGAGTCGGTACACGTTGAAAGCCGAGGAGGATCAAAAGACACGTTCTGTAAACTCTTTTCCCGCGGATACTCGTCTCGACAGTCTCGTAAATTAGAGACCGGCCAGAGCAGCTTCTCCGGCCCGGAATTTTCGATCATTTTTACCCTGCTTCGAACCACGTTTACATGCATCCGTAACATCGTTGTCTGATCGTGGAGAGGACCACGGGAATTATGGAGATCGCCTTTATAGCGTTACGCGTGCAGGGTATTACGGAGATGGAGCGGATGTTGTGGAGTTTGGAGGAAGAAGAATTATATCGGGATTAGTTCAGCATGGAACTTCAGCGAAGACAATGTTGTTAACGAAGCAATTTTGTTATCGATATCGGGGGATAAATTTAACGGAGGAGATGAGAACCTGGTCAGAGGAAGCTGATGGCAACCTAATCGGTTAGGGGTGGTAGAAAACGGGCGTGTGAAGCATCGGGAACAAATAACGGGGCAAGCTGGAGCGCGAAACAATGGGGTTGATCGTGGAATCGGAACGAAGCTGGAATTCCGCAAGATTCTCGGAATTTCGCGACCCACTAATTTCCCGTATAATTACCAGCACGAATTCCTGTCGGTCACTATGGCTTATTTAGGCTTATTTAGTCGCGGAGATCACGCCAGAAATTCATCCATCTCCTCGGCTCTCGTCGAGGATCTATCATGTCCGATGGGTAAGAGTCTGCAATTAACTCGTGTTCCGTGTGTACAAAAGGCTCTAGCTTGTATACAAAAGGGGCGAAATAAGGTAACTTGTTAATAGTTATTAACTCGATACTTTTTTATCTTCTAGAAAATAGAAGATCAAATCTTTTATCTTCTTCTCACTGTCGTTTACTGATTCTTTTGTAATAATTTTCTTCGATAAATTGAATTTTGTATTTATTTGGAATTTGATTATGGAAGTACAACGTGGGTTAATATAGAGATGTAATGGAATTAGGAAATAGAAGAAGGTATAAATAAATTATACTCGTATCGTTATTTGAGAACCACTAGTGAGATCCAAAGGGAATAAGAAAATTATACAGGAAATTAAAATAGTTTTAAACCTAGTGCTCCATATTTAGTTCAAAAAGAGTTTTATTCTACATTGTATGTAATGTTTAACTACATTAAGCGTATTATAATCATTGTTAATAAGTTTTGCGAATATATTGACTTTTTCTCCTCCTATTCTACTTTTATGCGGAATTTAGATAATGCTGGAAGATTAAGAAAAGTTACATAAATTTCATATGTTTTTATAACTAATATACTTTTTGTTATGTTTAGATGTAATTAGTCTTCTCGTTATTGGTTCGTTCTTTTGTTAAATAGTTTATAATTTATAATTTATAGTTTTTAAGATGTTATATATACATATACATTCTTTGTTCTATACTCATGTTTCTATATTTTTACTGTGTACAAGAAGATTAATATCCATAAATAAAATAAAATTAAATTAAATTAAATTTAATTTAAAAATATCAAATTAAAAATATTCTATTTTGAATAACAGTGATAAAAATAATGACAATTTCTAATCTAGAAACATCCTAAATAAAGACTGAATAAAAATATTAAACCTACCACTTGGAAAGTGATTAAAAAAATCTTTGAAAGTTTCGGAAACCTTCCTGAAACCTACTCAAACCTTGACCTTCTTAACAATCCCACGTTTCAACCCCAACAACACACGACCTTTCTCAATTTCATTTCACCTTTCACCCAATAAAAATGGAAAAAGGAACAAAAGAATCTTACCAACCACCTCATCTAACCTTCAAAATTAACTTTTCAAATCACCCTTACTCCTTATTCTTCGATCAATCTTCCCAACCATCCTCGCTTCCTGCACCCCAAAAAACAACCCTCTAATCTCCCCTGCAGTCGCACAAATCGTGCATCAGCAGACACACGATCGACGTGACCTCCAGTGTCGTTCACTGTCGCATTATTGCAGTGGCGTCGCGACGCGGGGGCGGAAGCTAATGACTCGTCACTGAACGGAAAAACCACGCGTCGTTTTTTCAGCGGTCCGTAATTTATTAAAGCCGCCCCCGATGAGTTCACGGGGTTAGCGCGTGTCCGCGCGTGGGAGAGCCACCCTCGTTTCCGTGCATTCGTTGCAACCCTCTCTGTTCCTTTCGACTGATCGCAGCACGGGTCACGTGGCTGGTCAGGAGAACCGGAAGTTGGCCTTGAATCGCGTGGACCGTGGGTGGTTGTTGGCTTAGGCGTGGGATTGTTCGAACACGTGTTTGAATTTTGGGATTTGCGGTGATCGCAGCGAAGTTTGGTGAATTGTGGCCTGGGGATCCTCGGTGGGTGGAGTGTTGGCTACGAGGGAGAATGATCGAGGTGAACTGAGTTGTGCGTGAGGAGAATTAATTGTGGGCGTGTTTGACGATTGTGTCGAATAT
>NW_016908639.1:572498-594297 GCF_001483705.2 Eufriesea mexicana | reverse complement strand
TAGGGAGGATTATTAAGCTTGTTTCTATATAAGTGGATGACAGAGGTTAGGTTAATGGAGTTAATTACAAATACGTTTTGTATCAAATATTGGCATAGTTGATATGAAAAGAGCGTGCAGTCTTTGGGTTTTATAGTGAGAATTAGTGTACTGGGAAGATGTAGTAGGGTTTTCAAAAGATGGATGGTAGGGGTTAGATAAATAATGTGTTACCAACATTAATTACACATCTGTTTTAAGATTACATAAAGCACAGCATAGCTGTTTTCAGAAAAATATGGTGTCTTTGAACACATAGTCTGTGAATTTTACAATGAAGATTGGTATATTAGACGGATATCGTGGGGCTAGTTCTTCAGTAGATGGAGGTTAGGTAATTAAAGGTTAGGTAGAAAGTGTGTGAAAAGAGTTAATTATAGGTCAATTTTAACATTACCTAAAGTATGGCATACTGACACAAGAAGAATATAGAGTCTTTGGATTCCACAGTAAAGATTGGTATATTAGAAGATCTGTGAAAGACCTGGTTCCTTAATAGATGAATGACAGAGTTAGACAGAGAGTGAATGAAGAGAGTTAATTACATATGCACCTAATGATCACATAAAGTATGACATGACTGACTTCAGGAAAATATAGAGTCTTTGGATTCCATAGTGAAGATTGGTATATTGCAAGAGCTACGAAAGACCTGACTACTTAATAGACGAATGACAGATGTTAGACGGAAAATGGATAAAGATAGTTAATTACAGATGCATCTGTTGATCACATAGAGTATGACAATAGACTTCAGAAGAATATACAGTCTTTGGATTCCATATTGAAGATTGGTGTATTACAAGAACTGTGAAAGACCTGGTTCCTTAATAGACGAATGACAGAGGCTAGACAGAAAATGGATAAAGGTAGTTAATTACAGATGCATCTGATGATCACATAAAGTATGACATAACTGACTTCAGAAGAATATTGAGTCCTCGAGAACTCCATCTGTGGAACTTGGGATTTTGCAGCTAACAGTTCGAGATGCTGAGCGTGACTGTCGCGAAGTTAGGTATGCTGAAGAGGTTAATGGTATTTCATAGTAAGGGTTGGCGTGATTGTGCGGAGTATTAGCCAGCCGAGAATAATGGTTAGGTTAGGAGGACAGTACACGAGCAGAGTTAACGATACTTGTATTTGGTGACTACACAAAGGATGACATAGTCAAGTTCAGAAGATCGCAAAGCACTTGAGGCCACGGTCTGCGGAATTTCTGATTTCGGATCTGGAATTTGAGACGGTGAAGATGACTGTGCTGAAATTGACCGTATTTGTACAGGTTAGTGGTACTCTATGGTTACTATTGACGTAATTAGATGGTCTGTTGCGTTGCTATAATGACAGAAATCAAGGTGATACTGCACGAGTAAAATCAAACAAATCATTAATTTTCACTCACCATGTATATCCATATTTAATTTTACGACGAACATTTCAATTTAATTTAATTTATTATAATTACTATAATTCGACTTTACTGTTATTAAAAATTCGCATAAATCCATGGACTGTTCCCATAAATTCCGTTGCAAGGAGTGTACGTCTTTCGGAAATGAATCGTAGCTTAGGTTCGCAGACAAAGTGACAGAAGGTTGCGACATTTGTGGCCATTCCACTGTTTTCCAGGGTGATAAAATGAAGAGGAAGCAGGAACTTTAAGCGTTTCTTATTGCACGGTACTGTAAGTGTATTTAGAAGTTCGCGACTTCGAGCGAGTTTCAAAGAAGGTTTATAGGTCTTCTTTTCCCGATACTTTTCTTTAGAAAATGGAACAGTTCTACGACCGATTAAATTTATGGATATTCGTATCCAGGGAAGGGATACGTTACATATCCGAACATTCTCCGAAGCAACGCGAAATAAAAAAAAAAATCCCTACACAACCTAACCTAACCTAACCAAGAAAAATTGACGAGATAGAAAGATTAGATATTATGGATGTAGGATTGGATTTTGGGTGGATTAACTTAAGATAGTATTAATAAAAGCTAGATGCTATAAGCTAAAACCTAGATAAAAACTTATCAAACATCTGTCTCGTTTAGATTATTATACAAAGCTCTAAAATTTAATTAATCCTTAAAATTAATTAACCTGTTTGGAACTCAATTATTTTGCAAAAATTGGCAAAAAATCACAAGTTTTTCGTTATCGATTTAGTATTAAGTGCTCCCGATAATATTGCTCAATGAAATATAGCCATGAAAATGACTTATTTTTAAAATTACCTTATAACTAATTTAAAAGTAATTTCAAAAGATTCGAATTTAAACGAATAAAATATTAATTCGTATTAAGGCGTAACAAAAATCATCTAAGATTCTTTAATATTAAGAAATTAAATTAAATTAAATGATATTAGAAAATCTTATAACAGTAAACTATTTAGTGAAATTTCTATAAAAAATCACAAAACAAAAGGATTAACGTTTTCTCACACGAAGCTCTGTTATTTATATTAACAACGACCAAGAAATGAAATGGATTAAATTAATGAAAACGAAAAACTAGTCGAAGAAATTATCCTGCGAATGATATTTCGATATTTCCACGTGCACGAGATGGAAAAGAACTCGCGGACACGATCGCGAATTTCGCAGAATTCTCGAACTCGTTACCCCCATCGCGTTACCCCCGTGGCTCCAGCCCACGTCGTTATAATACACACGGGGAGACATTAGAATTTATTTGCATACGGCGGAAACAGCTTTCCCGATATGAAATTACCCGCGGATGTGTTTCTACCCCGTGTTCTACAAATAAGCCCGTGTTTGGTCCGGAAATGTCACGGTTCACGTCGACCTGACGCTCTTTCGAACAGACACCGGATCCCTCTCACTCCTTCCATCAAAAAACAAGCGAAAAAAGGAGAAATCTCTCGGTCTCCTGGTATTCCATTATTCCCTTTCTAGCCCTCAGACCCAGTTCCAGTCTTTTTCACTCCTTCCTTCGTCATTCACTTCGCGTCCAACGTCGCTTGTTTACCGTCTTCTTCCTCTTGGTCCTCCGACTTCTTCCGCTTCCCTGTTTCCCTCGTCGTCGGGCCTTTGTTCTCTCTTCCCTGTCTTCTCTTTCTCGCTGGTTTGTCAGTTTCCCTGCTTTTTTCCTATTCCTGCATCGCCTGTGGTTTACTTTTCCTTCGTTTTCTCCTATTTTTCTCCGTGCGGTTTCTTACTCCGTTGTTATTTTAATTCCTCTGGTCTCTGGGTTTTAACTTGCTTGGATCCGCTGGTTCCGCCGGTGCTGGGTTTAGTGGTCCCCCTATTTTGTTTCCTGCCTGCTGTTTCGTTTTGTATTAGGGGAGGCAGAAGGATTCGCAAGCCTCTGGTCGTAGACTGGAAACTAGAGTTGCTCTTTCGTGACGAGAGTTTTGGAATGTTTGTTAATTTAGGAGTGCGTTTTGCAGGGTGATGTAGAAAGGGTTTTACAAATTTGATGAATTTAGTGGATGGGAATATTTTTGGGCTGCTTTCTAGCGAGAATTTTATTTAACGATATAGGGATATCAGGAGAGAGACGTGGATATGGATATTTAAATGTAATTATGGTGTGTACAAATCCGGGAGTAGAAGTGATTTTTGTACATCATAAAATCGATTATGTAGAACTATATATATATAATAATTTATTTCAGATGAGAGATTTAAAACTTTTCTGAATAAATTAATTTTTAAATAGCATAAATATATATTAAAGAAGAAATATCTTCTTACATATATAAATAAATTAATTTTGTTGTATAAGAAGATATTTCTTCTTTAATATATATTTATGCTATCTAAAAATTAATTTATTCAAAAAAATTTTAAATCTCATGTGAAATCAATTGTTTTGGAGTGCACGAGTATTTCCATGACTCCCAGTATGTAACTTCTGGTATTGTTCTGCAGAATTCATTGCTTTATCTTCCCCAGATCTCAGTTCCAATTTCTGTTCGCCTCTTGTTCATGCAAAAATTCGCTCGATGTTTCCAATATTGTATAAATTCGTTAATTAAAATTCTGCAATAAGAATTATGCCAATCCAAACCTGTTCCATCAATAAAAATTGTAAATAACTATCATCGACTTTAATAACTCCCAAAATACAATATTAAATTCATCCTTTTAAAATCTTAGCTACGTTTCTTCTTCTTACAAAAATTCATTCTTCGACATTCCTGTTATATCACCAAACTATACTTTAAACACTCACACTCATCAAATCCTCATTCCCCGTTAAAAAATTATACCAATCACGACCAGATATATTAACAATAATTAAAAATCTGCTAATAAACAATTTCCAACGCATCTTCGTTCCTCCATCTTCCAAAAATCCAAGCTTCGCTGATTGATCTCGTACCCCAACGAAAATTCGTTATTGGACGTGCTTGATGACGTTGGAGCGACGAATGATTCAGGAAGACCAGCGAACTAAGCGTCGATCTATATATGCTCGACGCTTCTTCTTTTTACAAAAATTCATTCTTCAACATTCCTATTACACCACCCAAAATATACTTCATAACACTCACACTCGTCGAATCATCATTCCCCGTTAAAAAATTATACCAATCACGATTAGACTTATCAATAATAATTAAAAATCTGCTAATAAACAATTTCCAACGCATCTTCGTTCCTCTATCTTCCAAAAATCCAAGCTTCGCTAATTGGTCTCGTACCCCAACGAAAATTCGTTATTGGACGTGCTGGATGACGCTGGAGCGACGAATGATTCAGGAAGACCAGCGAACTAAGCGTCGATCTATATTTCCTCGACGAGTAAATACGGCCAGTAAACACCGGGAACACTATAACTCGTCGATGATTGCGCTTTACGGCTGCCACATTCGTCTTCCGGATGCGTTGCTTTGTTTCCATTCCGACAGCACGTGTGCCGCTTATTGAGAATTCATGGCCTCCCATCGTGTTCCGAGGTGCGATATTCCCTGGCAAAATTTCCCTCACGACACATCGTGAAACGATCCATCGGATGGGCGCGGTGAAATAAACCCCAAGGAATAACCGTGGGGGGCGTCGCTTCGAAAAACTTGGATAACGCGGCTCGTAAATTTGCATCCTGCTTCGAGCTGCTTGTGTTTTATTTCGCGGCACCGCGGTATCGCGTTTTATCCTAGATTCCGCGTTAAAGCCTGTCTCGTATTACACGCAACTTTAATTATGTTATGCTATATTACACCGTGTACTATATTTTCCTACGTTGCACCTTCATTCATATTACACTCTATACCAATTGTGCCCCGTCGTACAGCGCGTTCTACTTTATATTAAATTCATTTCCGGATTACACGCTGATCCGCGTACCGTTGCACTGTAATTATACTTTGTATAATGCGAGTTGTACACGTGTGTGTACATTTTATTCCGCGTTAGATTCCTACGTGTATTACGTTATTCGGCGTTAATAATTTTCCGCGTTTATAATTTCGCGTTACATATTTGAAATTTTATTTATATGTAACATGTAGGGGCAAGTGTATAGAAAATATACGTGAAACGAGAGAAAACGGTAATGGAATCTTCGTGACGAGATTTGGAACTGGAAATCACGAGAAAGTATATACGGGGCGAGATAGGTCGAGAGTCTGACTATGCACGGGTCTCTACTACTTGCGCAGTGCCGTGTCCGTCGTCTTAGCCCCCCTACCGCTCCCCAACGCAGCCAACGTTACACACATGTTCTTAATATTTCATAGCAGCTTTGCAATCGAAGAATTCATATGTGAAACGACCTCCAACGATTTTACCAATTTTCTATGACGAGGAAAAGAATAGTTTAATTGATTTTCAAACAATCGATGAATTTTTCTCGTATTATAATTTGAGAAAAATATAATTATATTATAATTTATAATATCGGCTATAATATGATACTGTGAGTTTTATTTCTATGATAATGTATGATTTAAAAAAGGGAGGAGCATGGGTCGATTTTTGTATGATTCCATTAACTCTTTGCACTCGATTGTTTTGCTAAAGAAAATTTTTTTCTGCTATAAAACTGACGACATTTTTTTGAGCAGTAAATAAGAAATAGTATTATAATTGACACGTGGAATTATTTGATTTCGATACCTCGTACACCGTTACAATATCTTAAATTTGATATATTAATTAATATCGATCTTCAAAATTTTATCAAATGGCGACTGAAGGGCGTGCAAAGGGTTAATTTATTACAAGGAACAAGTTGATAAATTTTACGCGATCAAATTCGAAAGGTAAAAGATAAAGGATTGCTCGATTTGAGTAGCAATAAAAGAAGAAGGAAATGTGAAAGAAACTTCGTGCAGAATGGAAGCTTCCTAACCTCAAAAAAGGAACGTAAACGCCCCCAAGAGCATCGGCAAACAGACTCCAATTCCAGCTGAAGGCTCTACCCTTAAAAGATACACGAAGAAAGGAGAAGAGTATCAACATGATCCAAGCAACGAAACCATCCACCATTTCCGGCCAACGATCCTATAAACGCTCCAGCCTTCGATCTCCAACGAGGCGGAATTCAATCCCACCGACCGTGAGCGTTCCCTTTTACGACGACAAGGTGTCTCGCGAGGGGATGTTAGCACCTTTAACTACCCCCAACCCTTGCACGTTGACTTTCCCTTAAAAGTCTCTGGGAATCAGTCTGACGCCGCAATTTCCATCGACGATACCGTCGAACACCTTTCACCCCGTTATTTCGACCACAGTGAGTTCAACCCTCTTGCAGCGTTTCGATTATTTTCATCCCTTTTTCTTTCTTCTCTTTTCTTCCTGATTCATCTCTTTTCGTTTCCTTTTTCTTCTTTTGCTTCATCCCTCTTTTTCTTTGTTTTATTTTATCCACTTAATCCCTCTTTTTCTCTATTATATTCTTTTCGCTTCATCCCTTATTTCCCTTTCCTATTCTTTTTGCTTCGTTCCTCTTTTCCTCTTTTTGCTTCATGCTTTTATCTCTCTTTGTCTATCTGCTTCGTCCCTCTCTCTCTTTTTTTGTTTCATCCCTTTATCTCGCTTCTTTTCCTTCTGTTTCATCTCTCTTTTTCTTTCTTCTATTTCTTCTGCTTCATCCCTATTTTCTGTCTTCAATTCTTTCTACTTGGTCCCTATTTTCTGTCTCCAATTCTTTCTGTTTCATCCTTCTTTTTCCCTATTTTATTCTTTCCGTTTCATCCCTCTTTTTTCAATTATATTTTGTCTCCTTCATCCCTTATTTCTTTTCTCTCTTCTTTTTTCTTCGTCTCTCTTTTTCCTTTTCCCCCTGTGCCTACTTCATCCCTCTGTTTCCATTTCTGTTTCCATCCTCTACCTCTCCCGTCCTCTTTCCGCATCGTCCCTCTTTTTCTCAATCTGCTCGATCATCATCTCCCTCCTTCTGATCTGTAACGCGTTCCTGGTTCCATTCTGGACGAGTCGTGACCGAGAAACGTTGGTATCAGCCGAGAGAACAGAGGGGCCGATTGGAAGCTGCTCGAATGGCGGCGATAACCGCGAAGACGGGGGTTGATAACGAGGAAACGACTTCTTTGGAGAGAATGGCCGTTAAATCGACGTGAAAAGTCGAGTGGAATCGCCGAGTCGCGATACGTATTGTCGTGCGAAATGGTCGAGGACTGATCCAAGGGTTTTCGGGGGTAGCCTCGAGGAAGAATTCGGGGGCTGTGTGGCAGATACTGGGTGACACTGGAAATCGTTCTGACGGAGAAACTGGGTGGTTTGTGCATTTTTTGGTGAGGTAAAATTCTAAGTACTTGGTGTGGTAATTAATGAATTTTTTGAGGATGTAAAAATGTAAAAATTTTGGATTGGAGGATGTAGAAATGCCAAAATTTGCAACTCTGAAGTGCAAAATGTGTATGTATAGTGACACAAAAAATATTGGTACGAGCCATTATTTACCATTAATTTTTTATTATTTTTATTACTTATTTTATTCACTATTTCTTTATTTATATTTGCCATTGGCATTATCTTTTTCTTGGCAAAAGAAAAAATAAAAATTTCGTTTAACATCGTTTAAAATTGTATCTCGTTTGTCGTTTAATGCTGCATTCGCTGATTCTATATATCATTGATCCCAATCCCCCTATTTTTTTAGGGGATGTAAGAAAACCGAGCGATTTCTCGAGACTCGATAGGATTAAATGATTCGTAAGTGATCGAGAGGTTCGAGTTTCCCCAATAGTACTAAATCAGGTCGATAAATTCATTTGGGGGATTCGTGAACTGTTCCGGAAGAGACAAGAAAGTTGGAATTCCGAAAACAACTACAATTTCAGAAAAACTTCTCAGAGACCCTCACAATTTCCCAAATTATGGAAAACGCACAAATTTACAAACACCACAACCAGAATTCACAAAAAAAAAAAGAATAATAATCCATCGATCCAATATTAATTCACAATTAATCAACTGCCTACTAAAATTAAAAAATAAATAAATAAATAACAGCGATTAATTCCGAATTACCAATGCAAAATTCTCTCTTCACAGACAGATCACAAATATTTTTGTTACTACAAAAATAAAAACGAAGAAAAATATTTTTAAATAAAAGTATCACTTCAACTGGAATTTCTTCTTATTGGCAACAATTTACTACACAAATGGTACCAAATTCAAATACTGCATAAATTTTAGAACACCCGTTAAGATCATGCAACAGGTTCTCTAGCAGCCACAAAATTATGGTAAATTTTAAGGACTAGTTTCGAGCTAGATTTCTTCACTGGATCGGTCAATTCCCTGTGTGAAAATTCTTCAAGAAAAATAAAAATAAAAATAAAAATAAAAATAGAAGAAAGATTTTTGCTAGCTTTGTGTTGATCGACAAAATTCCTCAAGAAAAATAAAAATAAAAATAAAGATAGAAGAAAGATTTTTGCTAGCTTCGTGTTGATCGACAGGCTTCGTGTCGCGAGATCATCGGGAACTTGCGCAACAAAGAAATAATAACGGGTGTCGTCGAGGTTTCCAAGGGATCCAGATGCCCACGTGACGGGATTATTCAACAACGCCGCAATTGCTTCGCGTTATAAGAGAAACGTGATCACAAACGATCCTGCCACTGTTCCCCGTGCTAACGGGAACGTGATTCGGAATAAAAATGTTCATTTGCACGCACCCCTCTTTAACACCCTCCGTCATCGTGCTCCCCTGCGAAAGTGATTGTTTCCTCTGAGAGAGAGAGAGAGAGAGAGAGAGTCGTACTGCTCTCCTCTCTTATTTTGCTTTTTATTTCTCCGAGAACTCGATGGTATCTTGGTACATTTTATATTTTGGATTCCGAGCTTATAATCCTTTTCTTTATGAAATTTTAGGGAATTGAGGGGGAGGGGGGATTTAAGGAACCGAAATTTTTGACGTAATTTTAATTTTAATTTTTGAGGTGGATTCGAGATGAAGGGGGAATTGAGGTAAATTATTTGATGAGTTTCTAGAGTTGATAGTAATACTTAGGAAAGTTTGGAGAAACAGGGATGTATTTTGGATTGTGATGGAGGTATGTTTGCAGAAAAGGTATTAGAGAATACTGAGAATGTAAGGGGTAAGGAGATATATGTGGATGGTGAAGAAAATATGGAACTAGATGGTGAATAAGTATGAAGTTTTATATGGGACAGTTCATCACTCATCTGATCAAATCAGTTGTTCGAGATTAATTTGGCGAGCTAGGCTCGCGATAAGATCGGGCGCCATTAAGGGTAACTCGGGCCTTACAACGTCAGTCAGGAAATAAATAGAGGAGATTTAGATCGCGAGTGTACAATAACAACATTAAAGTGGCGATGAATACTTAAATTTCCAATTCTCCAATCTTGAAATTTACAAATTATTAAATTCCTAAATCCTCCCAAATTTCCAAACATTTGAATTATTCAATTCTTAAATTTCTAAGCACTCAAATTTCCTAACATTTAAATTCTTAAATTTCTAAATTACTAAATTCCCAAACCCTTAAATTCCTAAATTTTGAGATCCCAGAATTCTTAAATTCTCAAATCTTCAACTTTTCAAATTACTAAATTCCCAAATCCCCAAATTTCCAAATACTCAAATCGTTAAATTCCCAAATCCCCAAATCTTCAAATTCCCCAATTTTTAAATTCTCAAATCCCCAAATTTCCGAATATTCAAGTCACCAAATTCCCAAATTCCTGAATTCATAAGTCTCTAAATTTCGAATGCTTAAATCTTCGAATTCCCAAATCTCCAAATTTTCAAATTCCTAAATTCTCAAATTTCCAAATTCTCAAATTCTTTAACGCTCCAATTACCAAATTTTCAAATTTGTACATTACGAATTTCCTGAGTTTCCAAATTGTCAAAATACGAAGAAAAAAATCCGGATGAAACGTCGAGAGAGAGAGAGAGAGAGAGAGAGAGAGAGAGAGAGAGAAGCAAGAAGCGAGACCATCTATTAACTTTTTTCCGTTCTTTGACCGTCTATAAAGAAGTCTAACTATTCCGGGAAAGCGTAATTCATGATGGCCTAATTCGAGAGACTATACGTTCTTTGTTTTCACCGCGAGCCGCCTGTCGTTACCTTTAATGAAACACCATAATTCGCAATTGAAGAGTGTCGTCACGTTCAACCACCCGCGTTCTCATCGTCCTCTTTTGATCTGCAATTTGCCACACCATAGGATCTACTTTTACGCATCATGTGTCCCTCATAAGTCGGGGAGGGTGTAAAGTATAAAACGAAAACACGTGGAAAGCGAAAGTAACAGGACTTTCACTAACATCCTGAACCAAATAATGGGGAATTAAATATTATATTATCATATTGAATTTCACATTCTGTAAAATCGAATTAATAATAATTATTTAGAATTTCTTAAATAAATAGTCGAGCATTTTTATAGCTAACTCTGTCTTCAGATCCCCATAGTAATCACTAGGAAAAGTATTCATACTTTGTGATACATATCACAATAATTTGGATAATTTAGAATCAAATATTGGGCCCAAATTTCATCTCGAAACTACGAGGATATTTATATCCTAAATTCACCCTTTTATCAGTATCCTAATATATCAACCAAATTTTCTACGCCCCTATTTTAATAAGAATTAAAAAGAGAAATTAACAAAATGAGAAATAACAATATTTCGAGAAATTAATCTTCCACTGATATTATAAAATATAAAAGAAATATTCCAACCCTCAAAAATAGATATTGCAATATTTTAATAATTAAAATCACAAAAGAATTGAACACAAGTTAGGTCAATCACAATCTAAATTTAAATTAAGAAAAAGGCAATTAATAAAATAAAGAGAAATTACAATACTCAGGAAATCAACCTAACCTAACCAACCGATGAAAAAGCAACAAAAAATGCCAATTTAAAAATTTCGATCTCATCTCCATAGGGACCTGGAACGAACGTAGGAACTGAAGGAGTTTCTTCTGCAAGAGTAATTGGCCGAACCCCGTATTATCCTTATTTATTCCACGGCAAGAAGTTATAAAAATAGTCGAGTCACCGTGGGATCTTTAGTCAAGGGAAAAATCCTCGTTGAACGATGAAAACCGCCCTGTAACAACGTCGAGGAGGAGGTTACTCGATACTCTTCCACCCTCGTGGAAGCGTAGGCGAAGGATCTGGCAGGATAAAAAATCTTATCGCGACGCAGGGTGAAACTCATCCGTGACGCGTCACCAGTGAAACAAAGATGGCGATCGTGATGAGTTCATTGTTAATCCGCGTTGAAACGGAAAAATTTCGAATTTTTATTTTGGAATAGAGAGAAGTCGACAGCTACCTTTGAATTTACCGGGCTTTGATGCCTATGGTCACCGCCAGGTGGCAACTGGATCGAGTATCGATTTTCGATAGATTGGCGTAACAAGTTTGTCGTTATTTCACATCGAAGTGGAAAAATTCCGAATTTTTATTTTGGAACAGAAAAGAAACACTAGCTACCTTTAAATGCCTGTAATTGCCGCTAGGTGGTATGAAGAGCGAGTATCGATTCTTCATCGATTGCCCACAGGAGTCCGTGCTTTCGGTCCTGTGGACCCCGATGGAATATAAAAGTTGTCACGTTTTCACCACAAGTGTCCAAAAATAAAAGTGCAACGAAGAGAATTCGTAATAATATTTCAACCTCACATTTTTCAATTTACTCTTGAATGTAAAATAACATTAATTCATAATGGAATAAAATAGAATCAACAATTCGCGTGAATTATGAGAGCGGAGAAGCAGCGACAGTGAAAAATCGTGCACAGGACACCTTCCTGTTCGCGTTAACCCTTCACGACGGGATTTTTCTGCTCCTGTGAAAGGAAAAAGGAGGAAGATGGAGAGGGAGGTTACGGTTGATCGTTGTTTTGTTTGGAGGGGTGGGAAAAATTAATAATTGGCGAGTACGGGGTTGAAATGTAACGGCGGAATATGAGATTGCACGGTGAGGAAGGGAATAGAATTTGTGAAATATTGGACGGAATAAATTATTTGTTCAGAGAGGTTTGTGCAATTTTTGCCTGATGTTAGGGTTGGCTTATTTTTATTTCAGTGACTTGGTTGGTGAAAGTATCTCGTGATTTTTCCAGACTAGAGTTTGGGGCAATTACTTTCAATAAATTCCTCTTTTATTTTATCGAATAAGCCATTGAAAATATTTAATGGTATATGCAGTCTACAGTTTGGAGAATTGTTATATTTTAGTAATTATTATGACTTTAGTAATAATACTTTAGTAGTTATTATTATATTATAGTAATTATTATATATGTATAAAATATACTATATTATACAATATTATTATTATATACTACATTATTAATATTATACTATATTTTAGTAATTATTAGTAATTATGATTAAATTTCCTAGTAACTTAATTAATAAATTGCACTCACTTTTATAAAAAGAATTTATTTATACTGATTGAATTATTGAAAATATTAAATCATTTATATAATGTAGAGTTTAGAAGAATCAGAATAATTGTTATTCTTTTTTATTTTACTGACTGTAAAATTCAAAATATTAAATGATTTTTAGTCTGAAATTTGGAAGGATTGTCAAGATATTTATTAAAATATTTGAAAACCTATGAAAAAATATTGCCCTAGTATCTTTTAGTAGGTCCTTTTTCCTTTTCCAATTTTTTCTTACCATATAAACTATTAGAAATATTAAACAATAATATACACAGTTTGAAATTTAGAAAAATCAAAATAATTTTTAGAATCTCCGAAAGTCTATTGGAATACTGCCCCAAGAACCTCTAGCATCTTTCTTTTCATCCTGTTTGGAATCATGCTAATTGGAAAAATTCTAAAATTAACACGAGTGTCTCGAAGACCCCGAATAAAATTCCTAATACCATTTTCTGCGATGCAATTTCCAACCAATGATAAAATTCAGCTTTGTATGCAAATATTCCAAACATCCTCCCTTTAGAAACCAATATTATTTATTGGTTCTTATTTCTCCTATTTTCCAATGAAGAAGCAAAGGTAAACTCGTGGGTAACGAGGAAACAAGAAGAATCGTTGCAAAAGGCCAATGTCACCAGACGAATTTCACAGTCGAGTGTATTCCAAAGTCCAGGAACAGAATTGCCAAAATTTCGCAGACAAATTTCCTTGTCTGGAAACTTTCGTCCTCGGGCTGGCTTTTCAAAGTCCCAGGGAAGATTGCGACGCGTCGAAGGGACGCGAGACGAAGGAAAAATCGATCAAGCCTGGAGGAGCTACATCACGCCATTTTCTAAAACAGGGTTCGTTAAGAGAAATTCGAATAGTCGGATCCGCGAGTGGCCGGGTGCGTGCGTTCGCCACTTTTCCTGATAAATTGCATCGATATCAGACACTCGGAGGGTAGATCGCGCGACGAGCACTTTCGTTAAAAGGGTGCATTAGGAATTTTAATAATTTTCGCGATAGACCGAGGGAGATAAGGTGGATCAATTTTTCTTCTTACTATATTTTAGTAATTATTAGTAATTATGATTAAATTTCCTAGTAACTTAATTAATAAATTGCACTCACTTTTATAAAAAGAATTTATTTATACTGATTGAATTATTGAAAATATTAAATCATTTATATAATGTAGAGTTTAGAAGAATCAGAATAATTGTTATTCTTTTTTATTTTACTGACTGTAAAATTCAAAATATTAAATGATTTTTAGTCTGAAATTTGGAAGGATTGTCAAGATATTTATTAAAATATTTGAAAACCTATGAAAAAATATTGCCCTAGTATCTTTTAGTAGGTCCTTTTTCCTTTTCCAATTTTTTCTTACCATATAAACTATTAGAAATATTAAACAATAATATACACAGTTTGAAATTTAGAAAAATCAAAATAATTTTTAGAATCTCCGAAAGTCTATTGGAATACTGCCCCAAGAACCTCTAGCATCTTTCTTTTCATCCTGTTTGGAATCATGCTAATTGGAAAAATTCTAAAATTAACACGAGTGTCTCGAAGACCCCGAATAAAATTCCTAATACCATTTTCTGCGATGCAATTTCCAACCAATGATAAAATTCAGCTTTGTATGCAAATATTCCAAACATCCTCCCTTTAGAAACCAATATTATTTATTGGTTCTTATTTCTCCTATTTTCCAATGAAGAAGCAAAGGTAAACTCGTGGGTAACGAGGAAACAAGAAGAATCGTTGCAAAAGGCCAATGTCACCAGACGAATTTCACAGTCGAGTGTATTCCAAAGTCCAGGAACAGAATTGCCAAAATTTCGCAGACAAATTTCCTTGTCTGGAAACTTTCGTCCTCGGGCTGGCTTTTCAAAGTCCCAGGGAAGATTGCGACGCGTCGAAGGGACGCGAGACGAAGGAAAAATCGATCAAGCCTGGAGGAGCTACATCACGCCATTTTCTAAAACAGGGTTCGTTAAGAGAAATTCGAATAGTCGGATCCGCGAGTGGCCGGGTGCGTGCGTTCGCCACTTTTCCTGATAAATTGCATCGATATCAGACACTCGGAGGGTAGATCGCGCGACGAGCACTTTCGTTAAAAGGGTGCATTAGGAATTTTAATAATTTTCGCGATAGACCGAGGGAGATAAGGTGGATCAATTTTTCTTCTCGAGTTCTTTTTCTGATAAAAGTCTGTGATTATCGAACGAGTCTAACATTGCTGTATTATTATTGATATTTATAATAATGCAGATTTAAAAAAGAAATAATTTTAAGGTTGTTTTTCATTTGAATGGAAATTTGGAAATCGTATTCCTCGTAATTATACTGAAGAAATTTTATTCAAATAACTCCTATTTTTCTTAATTTTCCTAGGGACCCCTAGAATTCTCCTATATAGTATATAGTTCTATGGGTGTTTTAATCAAACAATATATTACTATATATTATTATATTATATAATATATTACTATATTACTATATAGGATTCTCCTATAATCAAATATTTCCTATTTTCCTTAATTCTCCTAGGGACCCCTAGAATTCTCCTATATAGTATATAGTTCTATGGAAATTTTAATTGAACAATTTCGATCAAACAACAGTCCAATTTTTATACCAAGAAACAAATTTTCTTTCTTTCTTTTTTTACTTTTTAAAACGTGTTAATAATTCTCAATTATTAATGATGCTATTCTAACCTAAAATCAGGATTTCTTTCGTCATATGTAGTTATAAGGAAATTTCAATCAAACAATTTCAAACTTGTAATTTTTTACAAACAAAATCAAAATCTCTTCTTAATTACAATTTCCATTTATACTTAACATTAAATCACCATGTATAATAATTGTGAAATCGAAATCCTCTATATACAGTTAGAAAGAAATATCAATCAAACAACTTCAATCTTCTCCAAACTTATCTCAAACGAAAATAAATTATATTTTAAATAAAAATTTCCATTTCTATTAGACATTAAACCATCACAAATCAATATCCTCTGCATCGACATGGAGTTCCAAAGAAATATTAATCAAATGACTTCAAACATCTTCAAATCTACGTCAAACGAAACTACATTCTCATTTTAATGAAAATTTCCACTTCTACTAGACACCAAATAACCACGTATAATAATTCTCAATCAGTACCAGCCTAACCCAAATAAAAATCCTCTGAAACAACATAAATTTTCAAAAAAATATCACTCAAACAGCTCCAATCTTCCTCAAACTCCTCTCAAACAAAGTGGAATTTCCTTTCCAACAAAATTTCCGTTTCCACTACCACGTGGACATTAAATCACCGGAAGGATCCTCGGCTTGTGCTAGCCTAACCCAACCAGGGTGGCCTGCATCATCATCGCATAGTAAACGGGAATGAAACAATGGCTCGATTGATCGCGAATCATCATCCGTCTCGATTGTTTGCCGGCCAATATTGACGCTTGTCTTTGTTACGTTCGTGGCTATCGGTGTCGCACAGTGGACTTTATCGAATAATCGAAACGCGATAGTCCCAGGAGCCACGGTAATGGCGATTACTTCAACGACTGCTCAACTGCTCGACTGGGAGTTTCCGACGCGTTACACGGGTTCCTGTCGTTCTTTGTGGTCCCCGATTTGCAACGACATTCCGCCGAAAATCTGGCCAAAAGTCAATTTGTCAAGTGTAAATCACGTTTTGCTAGTATGACATATTTGTCATATACATTTCAATGCATCAAACGCCGTGTTAAATTTTGAAATTTAATAATCAATTACTGAGGTATGAGTCATCAAAGTTGACGAAATTTGGCACTCCAATGAGTTTTAAGATCTACAGCATTTCTTGTATATAAGGAATTTGTTTTAAACATTTGTCACGTAAGTTACATTTTGTGAACGGAAATCTTGCAATTTAACGATATAAAATAATTTTGAATTTACTCACGTAATTCTTGTTCCATGACTTAATTGATGATCACTAAGTAGCCTAATTATTTCGTCATGTATATATTCTTATGTTTAAAAAGTAGTAACGATACTTGACACTAGAACTAGCAATCCAGTCAAAACGTCTGGTCTCGGAATTTCAGTAATTTTTGCAATTACTAGAAACATACCTGCTTTTAAAAAAATTAACGATGACTCATATTCAGATAGAACTGTCATTAATATATTAACTTATCTTCATCGCGCCATTAAAATTACTATTATCTACGCTGTGTTTACGTACCTATTAAAAATCGGTAGTTCTAGTGTTAATATAAATGCATCATGAAAATTTATAAACTAAAATCATAAATATAATTAGAATTTGTAAAGAGATTATAAATTGTTATATTTGCCGTTAGCAGCAAATTAATATTGTTGATAACAAATTGTTCACAAGGTATATTTATAATAAAAGTGAAAAAATGAATAAATTATTGACTATTACTTGAATTTATAAGATGTTCGTGTTAAAATTTACCGATAATTTACAAAAAGTTTATAAATTATTGCACGTACTGTTAACAACAAATTAATATTGTTAATAACAAATTGTTCGCACCGTAAATTTATAATAGGAGTAAAAAAATTATTAAATTATTGGCTATTATAGCGGAAAAATAATAATTAATAAAATCAACAAGGTTAAAAAATTTTCAATCGGGGTGGGGAGCTCGGCCGATCGGCGGCTATATAAGGGGCGACGCGACGCAGGAGAAATCATTTGTCGGTTCGACTTCAGAAGTATAACATCTAAATTTTCCGAGTGCGGGAAAGGGTGGGGGTCCGAAGTGAGATTGGGGTTGGCTACCCCACTCACTCCCCACCCATTTAAGCAATTTACTAATCATTTTTTCTTCCAGGAGTAATTTTTTTTTATTTCAGGATTTATTTTTTTTTCTTTCCAGGATTTAATTATTTTTCCTTTTCTCAGATTTTTTCTGACATTTCGAATATTTCGTATAATATTCGAATGTCTCGTCGTTGCTTTCTTTATGTCTCATCGTTGGGTTGTTTATTTTTTATCGGTGGCTAGCCGATAGCCACCGTCCATTCCACCTCGATCCCTTATATAATTTAATCATTCTTTTTACAGGTATTAATCATTTATTCTTCTTTCAGATTTTATTTCCTCGTTTGTATTGATTTTTACTTGACCATTCGAATATTTTGTATAATATTTGAATGTCTCATCGTTGGGTTGTTCATGTCTCATCGTTGGTTTGTTTCTTTCTCATCGATGGCTTGCTTTTTCCACTTGGTTTACCTTCATGGTTTCTATTCATTCGTTTTCTTTCCTTGTACTAATCCATTTCATTTCAGGTTTATATTAACAATAACATATTCTGTTTTAGCTTTTAGGTTTCTCAAGATTCTCAAGTTTCTTCAAGACTTCATTTGGGATATATAAATGCACGACGCGAGATGGGTGAGTTTAGACCTAAGTAGACATAAGTAATCATAAGATAGATGCCTAGACTAAGTTCCATGTGCGTGCTGTCTATACAAAGGTAAACTACCTAACTTGGAGCGAATGTATACCTCTCATATTTTTCCTCTCTTATCCCTCTCGTTTACCAAATAGAACATAATTGTTCTCGCGATAATCGCGACTGTTCTTAAGTACCGACTAGCCTGCGCGACGTACTCCCGTCGTACTTGACAACTTCACGTCTCACAAGTCATCCTCACGATTCGCCTCCGACATTCATATCCAGCCACTGTCAATCTCGTCAAGCATCGAGTTCCAGGGTGGCCCCCGGGTCACTGATTCTTCTGGAATCGATGCGAGGGTCCAGCAGCCCTGGTCGTTCGCGACTGGGGTATAGGTCTGCAGTTGGACGGGCATAGTGTCTACGGTCAGACCACTTGGGATGATTAAGTTCTACCCCTTGGGGCAGGGACACGAAGTGCCTGTCTGGCTTGCAAGACCTCGCTGAACCCCCGTATCGACTCCGGGAGTTTCAATGGTTCGGGGACTATCCTTGGTCCACGTGTAAGTCTTGACGAGCATGGCAATGGCTGGACGTGGACTAGGCCCGATCGGGAGGGTGCCGAGGCACGAAGTTGTCTTGTACACGAGAGTACATCTCGTAGGCTAGTCGGTCTTTCGAATAATCGCGATCTCGTTCGGGCGCGTCGCGATTTTTCACTTGCTCGCGTCTTTAATATTCCATTCCCTAATTTTATGGGAACTTATATTATTGCGTTTGTAGAGTTTTAGTATACCGAATCGAAGTCCATTTGTAAGACACGATGTTTTGTAAAGTGTCAGTATAGTCAGTAGAGTTTAACTTAATTCGCTCCAAGTTAGATTAGGGTATCTTTGATACAGATAGCACCAGTAGGATGTGCCACTAGGGCGCATGTCGGGTCTCGATGCATAGCCACCTCCACGTGGTGAGACCTGGTAATTGGTAACGTTTTCCAAAAACCAATTTTGGGAAACGATACTAAGCTAAGAGCTACGCACAAAGTTTAAAATATTTCCTATCTTTTGTAAATTTTCGATGTTTCAGTTAAACATTTAATGATTTTTGAGAATGCGAGAGTTAAGTGGACGAAATTCTTGGCAATGATGTCATTCAAATATAGTTATAGTTCATAAAAATGTATAAATAATCCAATTTCTTATTAATAATAAATTGTTCACAGCGTAAATTTATAACACCAGAAAAGAATTAATTCATTGTTTATTACTTGAACAATATCATACTAATGTTTAAATGTACCTATAATTTGTAAAAGTGTAAAAATTATTACACTTATTTCTAATAACAAATTGGCCACAACGTAAATTTATAATACAAGTGGAAAAATTACTAAATTATAGGCTATTACTAGTATATATAACGTATTTGCGTCAAAATGTATTTATAATTAGCAAAAAGTTAATAAATTACTACACTTATTGTTAATAACAAATATTTTGCAACGTATATTAACGATAAAAGTAAAAAAAGTTAATAAATCATTAGCTACTGTTTAAACAAACAACGTACTTTTGTTAAAATGTATTCATAACTTACAAAAATTTAATAAATTAATGAATTTATTGTTAATAACAAATTGAAATTGTTTTAACAAACAGTTTGCAACGTATATTAACGATAAAAGTAAAAAAAGTTAATAAATTATTAGTTATTAGAGCGGAAAAGTAAATATGAAGTTATCTCTGTACACGCGAGTACATCGCCTAGGCTAGTCGGTTTTTCGAATAATCGCGAACTCGTTCGGGCGCGTCGCGATTTTCTATTAGCTTGCGTGTTTGATATTTAATTCCCTATTTTTATGGAAACTTGAAAATATCTTAGCGTTGCGAAAGTAGAGTTTCAGTATACCGAACCGAAACCCCTTAAGACACGAAATATAATAAAGTGTCAATAGAGTCAGTTTAACTTCATTCGCTGCAAGTTAGATTAGGGTACCTTTGATACAGGTAGCGCCAGCAGGCTGCGCCACTAGGTCGCATGTCGGGTCTCGATGCGTAGCCACCTCTACGTGGTGAGACCTGGTAATTGGTGTCGTTTTCCAAAGAAAAATATTTGGAAACGATACTAAGCTAAGAGCTAGGCACCAGTTGAAATATTTTTATAAGCTAGTTTAAAGTTAGTTATAAGTTAGTTATTAGTTGGTTATAAATTAGTCATTAATTAATTACAAATTAGCAGTTAGTTAGTAATAAGTTTAAAATATCTTCCATATATTGTATAGGTTATCGTCTGGTTGACATTATCCTTTGTGTGGGTATGAATACAGTGTGCATGGGAACGCTCAGCCCGTTCCTCGAAAACGAATAAGTAGCAATAAAGAGCAGGCTCGGGTTTGGCTTGTGCGTTCAGGCTAATATCCAGAGTGTGTGTGAAAGGACAAGTGACCGCATGCAGAAATAATAAACAAACAGGCACGTGCAACAGAAAAATATTGAACTCATTGAATATCACGAGCATAGAGCCAAAAGGGGCCAAGAATTATATTTTATAGCAAGAAAAAATTGAAGCAGCAATACAAATATGTAAGTTATGATATGTCTATTTGATTCTAGGATGGCTAATTATATGACATACAAGATAGAAATAAAGATTCAAGAAATGAAGATAGGTAGCTTAGGCACATAAGAAGGAATAAAATTAATTTAGATGATGGCCTCTTATAACAACTAAATATAGAGAATATAGTGAAATTGAAAGGCATGTTGCATTCCTGATCTAAATAAATACTAATATCAGTGGTCAAAGTCAACGATCATCGCCAATATGTTAAATTTCAGAATGATGGAGCTGAGGTACATAAAGAAATGAGAGAGGTTTGAATGAGAGCAAAGAGAAGAGGAAATGCATATTATGTTGCATCAAGAAACAAAAATGAGGCAGCATATGTATCAAGGGAGAAAGATAACAGGTAATAGTTATAAAAGTTAAAGATAAATTGAATATAGAGTGTAAATATTATATTAAGGCACAAATGTATAGAAATATCTATAGGAACTTGGAAACTATAAAAGCAGCAGGAATAATGGGGCTGTGGCATATGGAATTCATTGGTCCAATAAAGCCAATGTTAAAAGGAGGTAAAAGGTACGTATTACCTGCTGATAATTATTCAAGAAAGGAACCATTTGGTTGGCTGATTTATAAATAACCGAATATTGAATATGAAATTTGATTGAGGAAGAATTCTTTTTATTATACACGACTTACAAACATGAGAAATATTTGTAGATAGATAGATAGATTTATTTATTTCAGCTTACAGAGTAATATTTATATGCAAGAGCCAACCACTAAGGGCAAAGGAATAAGTATTAGTTAATAATATTTCAATGAATTGTATATCTGTTTTTAAACTAAATTTCTATATTAATATATTAAATAATTTTTAA
>NW_016908639.1:566267-568452 GCF_001483705.2 Eufriesea mexicana | reverse complement strand
CGACCTCCTTGCCTATCCTATATTCCTATCACTTTTGGAGCATTTGGAGCCAAATAATAGATGGCGTTGATCGAAACTGCCGAATGAAAAACCACGTGACCCGTAGGGCGGGAGAAACAAAACAATAAATGAATATAAATAAGTATAACACATTTTTCTTCCTTCTCTTTACTCTCTTAAAAGCCGGACGAACATGAAGTCACAGATGAAGATGCGTTGTTTTATTCTTGGTAAAAAGAAAACGAAACTTCAATTGTTATATGCTTAGGTACTTTTTATTCACTTTGAAAGTTTTACATATACATGTTAATTGTTAACGACATAATAAACAATGACATATAGACATTAGAATCTGAATAGATGTCCGTATCACGGACGGTTTCGAGAAAAAAATGTTTCGTAACACATATCACGTAATAATTATCATTACAATGACCATATATATATGTACAATATATATATACATATGATAAATGATTCTATTCAAATGCATGAGTTATCCTAATAATTCTTGATATCTCTTGTCGTGCATTGCCTCGGCTCTCTCTTGTACTAAACCTAATAAGGAGTTTTATATTCCCTATTCATTTTCCTTTATATCCTTATCATCTTCAACATCACCTATTTTATAATTTTGTACTTTCTTCGGTTCCTTTTTTGTATCTCTCAATGTATTTTTTATCCTTTTCTCCATTGCTCTGAAAATATAAATATAGGAGACAGTCAATAAAAATTCCTACTTTCTATAACATAGTTATAATATAAACAATAAACTAACTCTTGCTCTTTCTTTACAACTTCTAATTCTTCTTGAGCTTTTACTTGGTCGTCACATTCCCTATCACTACTGCGACCTTTCTTCCTTTATTTATTTGCAAGTCCAGATGGTTCAACAGCTGGTTGTGAGCTTAATTTTGGATCAGTTAAATGATCATGAGCTGATTTACCCTTACCAGTAAACTTTTTATTTAGTATCACAGATTCTTCTTCATCTTCCTCTGCTTCTTCACCAAATGATAAAAGATTGAAATCTCTGTAACAAAATTTTTCATTCCAGAGAACAATACTATCAGGGCTAAATTCTGCAAACATATATGATTTTTACATTACTGCTGCTGTTTTAGTTTTTTAACTGTCATTCTCTTCTTCACCTTCCTGTACTATTATTCTCGGTATAATATCAGAAAATGGATTGTTCAATATTATAGTTTTTATCAATCTTGGAGGATAAAGTGGTCTATCATTCTACAAAAAAGAGGAAATATTATATTTATATGAATTCTTGTTATATATTCTTGCAAACATTAAATTTACCTCATCTACATGTGCTTCTTCGAGTTTGAACATGCTATATATAGATTCTCCAGTAACTCTACCAAAGATTGTATGTTTATTCTACAGATCTAGTGTAGAACTAACAGTAAAGAAGAATTGGGAACCATTGTCATCTTTTCCAGCATTAGCCATAGCAATTAAGTCTCGTCGACAAAAACGTTATCTTGTATGAAATTTGTCCTAAAACATGTATATCCAATAATTATGTTTGAATAAAAAAGGGAGTTATTTAATTTTTAAATATAGTCTCACTTTAAACGGTTCTCCATATATTTTACCACCTTCTCCTGTACTTGTGGAATATCCATCTTGTGTTAGGAATCTTTTGATAATTCTATGAAATATAGTGTCACCCTAATATCCTTCCATAAATAATCGTATGAAATTTCTACATGCTTTTGGAGTTTCTTTTGCCCATGATTCTAACTCAACATCACCAACAGTTGTTTTCATTATAACCTAGTTGTAACAAATATATTAGTTTGATTAATGTAAAATGCTTTTAAATTCAAATTTATTAAAATTTATTGTTTATTATTGTAATTCAAATTAGAAAGTATTTAATATATTAATATAAAAATTGAGAAAGTAAATATTGTATATCAGATAAATTTTTAAAAACAGATATACAATCCATTGAAATAATATTAACTAATACTTATTGCTATACCCTTAGTGGTTAGCTCTTGCATATAAACATTACTCATGTTTGTATGTCACCTATAACAAAAAAAATCCTTTGTCAGTATTATTTCATATTAAATCTTTAGTCATTTATAAATCAGTCAACCAAATGGTTCTTTTCTCAAATAATCATAAGCAAGAAAGACGTACCTTTTACCTCCTTCTA
>NW_016908639.1:560597-566226 GCF_001483705.2 Eufriesea mexicana | reverse complement strand
TTCCTGCTGCTTTTATAGTTTCCAAGTTCCTATAGATATTTCTATACATTTGTGCCTTAATATAATATTTACACTCTATATTCAATTTATCTTTAACTTTTATTTATCTTTAACTTTTATAACTATTACCTGTTATCTTTCTCCCTTGATACATATGCTGCCTAATTTTTGTTTCTTGATGCAACATAATATTCATTTCCTCTTCTCTTTGCTCTCATTCAAACCTCTCTCATTTCTTTATGTACCTCAGCTCCATCATTCTGAAATTTAACATATTGGCAATGATCGTTGACTTTGACCACTGATATTAGTATTTATTTAGATCGAGAACATAACATACCATTCAATCTCACTCCATTCTCTATCTCTTGTTTTTATAAGAGGCCATTACCTAAATTAATTGTATTCCTTTTTGTCTGTATAAACAATCTCCATTTTCTGAATTTTTATTTGACCATCAAAGATTTCTATCTTGTATATCATATGGTTAGCCAACCTAGAATCCAATAAACACATCATACCTTACATATTTGTATTGCTGCTTCAATTTTTTCTCGCTATAAAATATAATTCTTGGCGTCTAATGGCTTTACGCTGATAATATTCCATGAGCCCAATATTTTTCTAATGTTGCACGTGCCAGATTATTTCAACAGAATATTGTCTTTCCACAAATTATATTGTCTGCTATCACTAATAAAAGGTGGAAAAACAATGCTTCATAACTTACACTATTTAATTAGAACTGGAGGTTATGTTAATGCAAATACTTACATTCTTTTGCATGATGCAGGCACACTTGCATGGACACAACAATGCTCCCGGCATTTATTTGCAATTTTTCCTCATTTCCTATGCATTCTCCTGTTCAATTGGAAAAAAATTAACAAATCCCTCAATTCTGTGATTAATTTAAGAAATTTTATAATTGCGTTTAAAGGGGTACCTTAGCATATTTGTCGTCTGTCAGATAAAGAAATGAATGCTGATTGTCTAATTAAAACCGCTGTTTGGGCTGAATTTATTAGAGAATGTAGAAAACTTTATGATTTGATTTATTAAAATATATTAAAATATATTACAAGCACATAACCAGAATTAGTAAACTGACATCAGAGCCGTCTATGATTATAGACTCCAAGCTCGGGTTCCGCAACGAGAACATAGACGGCTCTGATGTTAGTTTACTAACTCTGGTTATGTGCTCCAGATATATTTCAATAAATCAAATCGGCAGAGGAAAATTCACTAATTACTCAAAACCTGTGATTAATTTATGAACTTTTATAATTGCATCGTAAAGGCAGATCCTTCAAGAACTTTCCAATATATTTTTCGACATAAATTTGTCCCGAATTAATTAATTATTAATAATTATTCTGCGAAATGTTTGAATTATTATCGAAGATTGTCGAAGACGCCATTGGTTTTTCATTAATTACTATCCTCTACGCAATTAATTTGTGAATCTTTATGCACTCATTAGAAAGACAAAGTCCTTGCGAATCTTCTTATATAACTTTTGATCACATTTTGCTTCTAGTTTCGTTTAGTAATAAATATTTTCACGGAAGGTCGTGATGGTCGCCGTTACGAAATCATAGACGCCATAAAACAAAAATTATTAACTAACAATTTAGAGTTAAATTCTTTTCGGAAAATATATAAGAATGTAGCCTGAAGTTCCAGCTTTGCAAGGAAATTATAAAAGTTCACAAATTGTTTATGAAAATTGAGTAATTAATAATTTTTCACTACCGGAGCCATTTTATCCTTCATTATCCCCTCTCTGTCCTCGTCTACCACGTGACCAACTGATATTCGACCTCCTTGCCTATTCTATATTCCTATCACTTTCTTGATATTTGAGCCCAAATCATAGATGGCGCTGATCGCAGGCGGTAAAATTTTTATTCGAACTAAATACCACTTCTGGTTAGGCGCAAATAATACACCTTAATAAATCAATTCGGCAGCAGAAAATTAATAAATTTCCAAGTTGTTGTAATTAATTCGTGAACATTTATAGCTGCGCAGCAAAGTTGGAATTATAGGCAACATTCTTATACAATGTTTAATTTAATAATTAGTTACTAGTAAATAAGATTGCTATAAAAGGTGTTTTCCTTATATAATATTCTTATTAAGTAATAAATATATACTGGCCTAAGAGAGGGTAAAAAATAAATTTTTTTATTAAGAAATTTTATTTACAATGTTTTCATAGGCGAAAAATAAATACAAAAAAAAAAATAGATTGAAAAGAAAATATTAACTTATGAACTGGAATTGAACCCCAGTCCTCAAGGATAGTAATTCACGACTATCATCATTAATCTACAACCTCAATTAAAAAACATTGAGAATAAAGCCGTAATTCAAGAGTAATGAATCTTTAATCGTAAATATCTCAAAAGCTATTGTGTAGTTGTCGCTATAATGATATATTTTCTTAAACTGCATGACGATATCTACAATCCTGCAAAGTTTCAACTAAATCGGTGACTCGAAGGACTTGCACTCTCCTTGTCGGATTAGGTAGAAACAACATAGATTGAGCCTGGAGGTTGCCTAACTCCACGTGACATGCGAACAAATAAATAAACCAACAAAACGACATAAATAACTAACACACATTCCCCTCCCTTCTTTTTGTTCACTTAAGAATCTCATAAAGTTTTCTACATTCTTTAATAAATTCAGCCAAAACCAGTGGTTTTAATTAGACAATCAGCATTCATTTCTTTATCTGGCAGACGACAAATATCCAAAGGTACGCCTTTACAACGGAATTATAAAAGTTCATAAATTAATTACAGAAATTAAAAGATTTGTTAATTTTTTTACAAGTGAGAAAAAATTGCAAACAAATGCCGGAAGCATTGTTGTGTACATGCAGGTGTACCTGCATAACACAAAAGAATGTACGTCTTTGTATTAACACAACCTTCACTTGTAATTAAATAGTGTAAGTTATGAGCCATTGTTTTTCCACCTTTTATTAGAGATAGCAGAGCTTGATTGTGAAAAGACACTCTTCTGTTAAAATAATTAGGCATGTGCAACAGTAGAAAAATATTGGACGCATGGAATATCATTGGCGTGGAGCCATGAGATGCCAAAAATTATATTTTATATTTATATTTATTGAATTATATATTATATATTATAGCGAGAAAAAATTGATGGAGCAATACAAATATGTTATAATAAAAGTATTGTATTCTAGGTTAGTTAACGACATAACATACAAGATAGAAATCTTTGATGGACAAATGAAGATTCAAAAAATGGAGATGGCTTAAACAGACCAAAAGGAATGAAATTAATTTAGGTGATGTCCTCTTATAAGAACTAAGTATAGAGAATACACTGAGATTGAGGGGTATGTTGTATTCCTCATCTAAATAAATATTAATATCTGTGGTCAAAGTCAATGATCATCGCTAATGTGTTATGTTTCAGAATTATGGAGTTAAGGTAGATTAAGAAAAGAGTGTGGTTGGAAAGAAAGCAGTGAGAAGGGGAACGGTATATTATGTCGAATCAAGAAACAGGAAAGGAGCAGCATATGTATCACAGAGAAGGATGTGTGGCATGGACGTGCAAATATAACGATCATTGAAGAAATAGAGAATGGACACTTGGTAATAGTTATAAAAGTTAAAGATAAATTGAATATAGAGTGTAATTGTTGCATTAAGGCACAAATGTGTAGATACATCTATTGGAACATGGAAACTATAAAAGAAGCAGCAATAATGGGGTTGTGGCACATAGAATTTATTGAGCCAATAAAGTCAACATTAAAAGGAGGTAAAAGGTACGTCTTACCTGCTGATGATTATTTGAGGAAAGAACCATTTTTGGTTGACGGATTTATAAATGACTAAAGATTTAATATGAAATATTATTAATGAAGGATTTTTTTTATTATAGGAGACTTACACAGATGAGTAATCTTTGTATGCAAGAACCAACCACTAAGGGTAAAGTAACAAGTATCATTTAATAATACTTCAATGGATTGTATATCTGTTTTTAAAAATTTAACAGATATACAATATTTACTTTCTAAATTTCTATAATAAGTTATTAAACAATTTCTAATTTGAATTACAATACCAAATAATAAATTTTAATAAATTTGATTTTACAAGTATTTTACATTTATCAATCTAATATATTTGTTATAACTAGGTTGGAATGAAAACAACTGTTGGTGATGTTGAGTTAGAATTATGGGCAAAAGAAGCTCCAAAGGCATGTAGAAATTTCATACCATTATGTATGGAAGGTTATTAGGGTGACACTATATTTCATGGAATTATCAAAGGATTCATAACACAAGGTGGTGATCCCACAGGTACAGGAGAAGGTGGCAAAATATATAGAGAACTTTTTAAAGTGATAGTATATTTAAAAATATAATGAATTCCTTTTTTATGCAAAAGTAATAATTGGATATATATGTTTTAGGACAAATTTCATACAAGATAAAGTTTTTGTGGACGAGATTTAATTGCTATTGCTAATGCTGGAAAAGATGACAATGGTTCCCGATTCTTCTTTACACTTAATTCTGCACCAGATTTGCAGAATAAACATACAATCTTTGGTCAGGTTACTGAAGAAACTATATATGATATGCTTGAACTTGAAGAAGTACTTGTAGATGAGGTAAATTTAATGTTTACAAAATAATATATCAAGAATTAATATAAATATAATATTTCCTCCTTTTTGTAGAATGATAGAGCAGTTTATCATCCGAGATTGATAAAAATTATAATATTAAACAATCCATTTTCTGTTATTATACCAAGAATAATAGTACAGGAAGGTGAAGAAGTAAAGGACAGTTAAAAATCTAGAACAGCAGCAGTAAGGTAAAATCATATATGTTTGCAGAATTTAGCCCCGGTAGAGTTATTCTTTGTTATGAAAAATTTTGTTACAGAAATTTCAATCTTCTATTATTTGGTGAAGAAGCAGATGAAGATGAAGAAGAATCTGTGATATTAAATAAAAAGTTTACTGGTAAAGGCAAATCAGCTTATGATCATTTAACTGATCCAAAATTAAGCTCACAACCAGCTGTCGAACCACCTGGACCTCCAAATAAGAAAAGGAAAAAAGTCTGTAATAGCGATTGGGAAAGTGATGATGAAGTAAAAACTTAAGAAGAATTAGAAGTTATAAATAAAGAGAAAGAGTTAGTTTATTGTTTACATTATAACTATGTTATAGAAGGTAGAATTTTTCATTGACTGTCTTATATTTATATTTTCCAAGTAATGAAGGAAAGGATAAAAAATAAATTGAGAGATATAAAAAAAGAAACGAAGAATTATGTTGTTAATAATTAACGTGTATATGTGAAACTTCGAAAGTGAATAAACGGTACATAAATATATAACCATCGTAGTTTCATTTTCTTTTTACCAAGAGCAAAATCACTCGCTTTCATCTGTGACTTAATGTTCGTCTATAATTAATTCAACAACTTTTGTAATTGCATCGTGAAGACACAGCCTCAGCGAGCCTTCTAATATAAGTCTGGATATGAATTCATTGTTATTTAATTCATTATTGGTGATTATTGCATAGAGTGCTTGAACCATTGCCG
>NW_016908639.1:545106-557711 GCF_001483705.2 Eufriesea mexicana | reverse complement strand
CCCCTTTTGTAAGACACGAAATATAATAAAGTGTCAGTAGAGTCATTTTAACTTAATTCGCTCCAAGTTAGATTAGGGTACCTTTGATACAGGTAGCACCAGCAGGCTGCGCCACTAGGGCGCATGTCGGGTCTCGATGCGTAGCCACCTCCACGTGGTGAGACCTGGTAATTGGTATCATTTTCCAAAGAAAAATCTTTTTCTTTGGAAAATGATTCTAAGCTGAGAGCTACGCGTGCATTGTCATATAAATTAAGATAAATTAAAATTATTGTAAGTTCAGATTTAAGATTTAAAATTTTTGCTCCAATGTTTTATCGAATCTTACTACCTATGAATTCTCTGAAAGTAACAAATTTCGTAGCTTTGAAATTTCGAATATTATTACAGATACAGGAACATAATTAAATCACCATCATCGTTTGCAGTACATATAAAACTGCAAAATTTCGTAGTTCAAAAACCTTGAAAGATATTTAATTTATAGAAACACAACTGAATTATACTCTATAGAGGAGCAAAATTAATTACATCGAGGAATGACGTCAGAATGTCTTTTTCGACGATACCACTATTTGACAAACACCGGATCCTAATCGAATCTCGTGTTATCTTTCCCCCACAATGTCTCGTATTTTTCTCCGAGTCAGCCATTTGGTCCGACAAGCGACGCGATCAAACAGCTCTAAAGTCTCAGAAAAACATTCCTTGAAACTGCTCCGAAATTGAAAATAACCCACGTGGTAATTTGTCCGGGAAAAGGTAAAACGATCTCGAGATCGCGTTAACGTCGCTCCATTCGTTACAAGAAATTCCGCTAAACTTGAAACCGGTTAATGTACAAGCGTTTAATTAATTTTTGTCCTTGGTACTTGGGGAAGTAATTACATCCCTTGTGATAGTCTAGAAAATTATCCACGTTTTTATAGGGACATTAAAAAGGGAATTATTAAAGAGGATTATAACGAGTTACGAGGTAATTCGTGAATTTCTGAAGTTCCTGAGTTCGTATATAACCACAATTCGTAATTTTCAAAGAGAAATTTTTAAATTCTCATATATATGCATTCCTAATATCGAAATTTCAGAGTACAAAATTTGCAAGTGCACGAATTTCTCAAATTCGGTAATTTTCAAAGGGTAAATCTCACAAATTCCCAAATTTTTTTAAGCTAAGATTCTAAGATGTTTAAGTGCCTAAACTTCCACTTTCCCAAATTCCCAAGTCTTGAAATTTTCAATTTCCTAAATTAACAAATTCTCAGATATTTAAATCATCATATTCTCGGATTCTTAAATTTTTAAAATGACACTTTCTCGAACCTCCAAGTTTCTAAATTTCTACCACACAACCTAAAATTTACAATATTCCAAATACCTAAATCCCCAATTCCCAAACTCTTCGTCCTGCAAAATTAAAATTTTTCAATGTTCCCAAGTTCCCAAATCTCTAAATTTCTAAAACTACAGATTTTCAATATCTCAAGTACCCAAATCCGAAATTCCCAACTTCTTCGTCTGTCAAAATTTCAAATTTCCAATTTCTCAAGTCCCTAAATTCCTAAATTTCTGAAACCGAAAATTTTCAATATCCCAAATACCTAAATTCCCAATTCCCATACTCTTCGTCTTGTAAAATTAAAAATTTTCGATTTTCTAAGTTCTCAAGTCTCTAAATTTCTAAAACCCAAGATTGTCAATATCTCAAATACTCAAACCCGAAATTCCCAAATTTTCCATCTGCCAGAATTCCAAATTTCCGATCCCTCGAATCCCTGTATTATCATTAAATCGCCAATAAACCCGTAGTTATGGTCAATTACCAGAAACAAGCTATTAATGGATGCTCCAGTTGTTATTAGACAAGAACAACGCGGAGATCGCAGTAGCTTCGGTTTATCGAGTTCGTTGGACAGGACGATCGATCAAAGCGGCAAGGGACGACCAGGCATTAGAATTGTTCGCATAACTAACTACCGGTTACCATTACGTGCCCAGGGATCCACGGCCTCCCAAATCTGTTTATCTTCGAGATAAGGGGATTAGGTCGAGGCATAGGTGAACAGCCATCACTAGCTACGCAGGTGGGCCGGCGTTCAACCGGAAATCACTTTGGCCCGCGATAAGCTGCAACTCCGACTAATCGCTAAGACGATGATCTGCATGCGAAGGAACTGCGTGATGCTGTTCTCCAACAGTTCTCTACGCCTGGCAAAGGGAATAGCTGTTGACAGAAACAGTCGTCGAACACCGATCCTCATTTATACCATGACAGGCAAACACCGTAAAGAACCATACTATTATTACTATTATTATAGAATCATACCATTACACCTTCAAAAAAGGTAGAAATTAAAATATAAAATTACAATAAAAATTTCGAAATGTTGGAAAAAGAAGTATAGTTATATACAAAAATCAATCTAGGATATAAAGTGTGAATAAATAGTCTATAAGACCTAGATTCAGAGAAATTATATAAATATTTTGTAAAATCATGTAAACATCATATAAACATATGAATATTATATAAAATCATATAAATCTCAGAAATTATATGAAATTATATAAACATCATATAAACATGTAAAAATGTAAACATTATATAAAATCATATAAACATCAAAAATTATACAAAATTATATAAACATTACATAAACATATAAACATGTAAATATTATATAAAATTATATAAACATCGAAAAATTATATAAAATTATATAAACATCGTATAAACACATAAGCATATAAACATTGGATAAGAATATTAATTAATTAATAAGGATTTAGGCGAACTGCGTCAGTATCCATGTTGCATATTCCCAGTCTTTTGATAACAACCATAAGCAAAATGTGTATAGTAAATTAGATGCTGCACGAAGATACGAGAATCTTAATTCTTAATAATATTTTTAAAAAGCTTTCCAATTCTAACCCAAACCTAACCTCAAAAGAAGTTCTGGCGTATATCTCAAAGGAGGAACTCTCACGCACGAGAAGAAGCATAAAGGAAAATGGCAGATAAGGTCTGCTCGACTGTGACAAATTCGTAGGATCACCTGGTTCCTCCAAAACTTCGATGAACCTATTCACCCAAACCGAAAAATTTTTATACCTATATAGAGGTACACCTCAGCCGAAGGAGTATAGAACTCCGTTGGCTTCGGTCCCGGCACGGGACGCGAAGGAACTGGCCATCAGAGCACGCAACATTGACAGCGTTTAGGCCAACGACGTAACCGCGATTCTTCAACGAATTCCAATTAGTCGAACGATCGATTCCTCGTCGACGGAAAGGAGAAGCTCTCGTTTCGATCTATCCCCGCCTGGAATCATCTATTAATGGAGTAGCATAGCCTGGGTAGATTTGATTTCGATAATGGAGCAGCCGCGTAGGCGTGCGGCTTGCATGCAATACTCCTGATTTTCCTAATGGAGGATAATTTAGGCTACAATTAAGAGGTCGATCGAATGCACGGGGTGTACCGGAGATGCGTGAACCATCGACTAGTCGCTCATTTCGCGGCACGACTGTTCCTTCTTTGATCTCTCGCCTCTTTCGGCCAGCCCCGACCGTCTAGCCGCCATTGAGGCTCGAAATCGCGAGGAGAATTGAAAGGTAAACTGGAGCGAATCGACGCAGAAATATTTGCTTTAACCTCGGTTAATTGGAAGAAATTCGAGGGAATGAATCGGGACGTGGTTCGATTTCGGCTTTGATCAATTTCGTTGGTCTAATAGGGAATCTGGGCGAAGATTCGAGCAGGTTTCCAGCTGAAATTGTAACCCCTACTTCTGGAAATGCTTCTGGGAAACTAAATATTGGAAGAAGCGTTTTGAACGGAATTGTAAAATAGATAATTCGATATATTGTATATACTTGGTTTCTCCACGTTGTATTTGTTCTCGAATAATTTGATGACAAAAGATTTTTAATTATTTTTAAGTGTTTGAAATTTGAATCCGAATTTGCAGAAAGAAAACGCGCAGTTAGAAGAGATCCTTAAATAATATTAATATAAATATAAATATAATAATTTAATATAAATTAGTATAAATAATGTTTTGACAAGAACGGGTCTCCAAACAAGGTACTATTATAAAAAGGAATACTATCTTCTATTAAGCAATAGATACTCTATCTAAAAAATTTTATTTTTTAAATTTTAAGTTACAATTTCAATTTTAATTCCATTATTTTATTAAGTAAAGGATACTGTAGTAAAAAAATTTTTAATAACATTTTGACTAAAAGAAATCTCCAAATAAGGTCCTTATAAAAAAAAAAATTGGTTTTAATCGTACTATTTTTCATGCATTAACTTCAAATAGAATTTTCACTGAATTTTAAGTTACAATTTAATCGATTCACAGCTCTCGATAATTCTCACTTCTCCACTTTAAAAACTCGTGTAAATAAAACCAAATACCACAAAGGCTCGTTCCAAATCCCCGCGGTAGACGCTCACCACGAGCGGCCATCTTGTCCCTGCGTCTAACCTAGAAACGCGTGCTAAGTAGCAGCCGTAACCGTTGCGTTTCCCAAGCTCGCCGCGAAGTCGGACGGGAAAATAATTGCAAGACAGTCTGGCCAGTCGCTATTTCCATTTCCCTACGTTTCTTTCAGCCCCGCGCGGCGCGAGGACGAGCAGGCGAAGCGAAGAGGGAAAAAGAAGCTAATGAAAACAAGAGGGAAGCCATTTGTCTCGGAGGAACCGGGCGAGTGCAATACAAAGTAGCCTCTTTAGCACTCGCGAAAGATCACTATGCTACGACCCCTTTTCGCCTTTTTCTCTTCCTCTTTCCGCCCCCCTGCCCCTTTTCCTCGTTGCGCAGCCAGGGTGCACGTAATTTGCACGGCTCGTCCCCGGGCTAGGCGGGATTTGGCCCGCATTTACGACACGCTAAGGGACATTAAAAAGTTCCCGGCATCCGTACGTGTTCTGTCGACGATTAAGCCTGCGACGGTGTGTTTATTCGGACTGATAAACAGCGTTTCCAGCGCCCTTTAACTGCGAGAACTCGCGCAGTTTGCTGGGTGATAAGGTTTAGGGGTGTTGTGACAGACCTGGCGAAGGTTCCTGGTATCTTTTTTGCCTTTACGGAGTTTTTCAACTCCTTTGATATATCGCAAGGAGTGTGGTAAGGGTGACACGATGGAATACGGATCAAAAACCGAAAACCCCTTGTCTCGAAAAATGATTGTTTCACCCGGAGGTCTCTCACTAACTATTTGAAGGGCCCCGAATAACTCGAAGGTATCTTATTGACTCGCGAAGGTTTGTTATTGAGTCGCGAAGGTCTAGTATTGACTCGCAAAGGTTTCTTATTGACTCGCGAAGGTCTCTCACTGACTCCTCACTGATGACTTCCCACGAATGGAGACTTCCATATTTTGGTGCTCTTCGCTCTCAATCTCTCGTTATGAAACGATCAAAAGTTAGCACGAATACAGAGTTATCGCGATTCGTCTATCAGCAACCATTGAAGCCCGACCGTGTTGGCGACTACCAAGATCCGTTTGTCTTTTCTATTTTTTTACAATATGTACACACATCTGTCGCACGGTCAAGGCATCATCCCCGACTCTGAACATCCGAGATCTCGTAATACGAGTTTTATTCTTTGACAGATATTTCAATCTATTTTTGACGGGAAATTTTTTAATTCCTCCGAATTTCTCAGCATCACTGATTAAATAATCGGGTATTTGCATGGATCGAGGGAAGTTCGAAATAATACAGGAGAAATTCATGGACTGCAGGCGAGGCAACGAGATAAAGAAAAGGAAAGACTTGGTTGAACGTCGCCAGAGACAAATGAATTTCTCGCGGGGAGGTTCTCCCTTTAGAGGGTGTCTCCTCGTTGTCTGGGTGGTTAATGAAACATCTCTGGGAAACTTGAATCGAAACGTAGTTATTCGACGGCGTGTTCGCGAAAATATTCGCGAAGAAATAAAAAGAGAGAAAATTGACAAGTACAGACAGATTTTGCACGTCGTATTTTAGTTAATGCGATTAACGTACAACGGGAGAACATTAAATTTCATTAGGTGTAAAAAGAAATAAGAATATTTGGATTTAAAATATAAAAACATCACCAGATTTACTGCAAGCCATTAAGTAAATTAATGGAAGTCTATCAAATGCTCGTGTGCACCGTGAATTTATTGTAACTCCCGAGAATTAATTAAAATCTAATCTATAAAAAAGAAGGAGGGAATTAAATCTGCTTTTCGTTTTCAATTGCGAGAATTAAAATTTATTCTTCGGTATGTATCATTAATCTGATACATTTTATTCTGAAGCTTATTCCATTATAATAATGTAATTGCTGTCACTAGGATATTCTAAATTTGTCTCAACTTTTATATCTAATTTTAATTATAATCCAATTTAATCGTAATTTTAATATTCTTCAAGGTATTTTGGAAACTGAACTACGAAAGCGCCTTTGCATATATTTTTGTATATTTTACTTGCCTTTTAATCCTTTTGTAATGGCTGTTTTATGGCTGCATTTTTATTCCTCTTTAATAAGCACTTTTTTAAGCTTTTTAATATTCCATTTTACTTTGACATTTATTTCGGATTATTTTTATCATTTATTTTTGAAGTTCTGTATAAATTATTTTTTTACTATCTTTAATATATTTTTTAGAGCTTTCTAAACCAATTTTTAAATTCTCCTTCTAAGTTACAGAAATATTTTTTCTAAATTTTGAAAGCTCAATAAATGACTCCATTACATTTTTTCTTTTTTTTTCTTTTGAAAATTGAGAGAAAGTGACAATTAAATATGAAGAAGATGAGAACACAACCCTCTAAATAATTTTGAAGTTAATATTTCAAACGAAAAATCTAGAATCTCTAAAAAACAGGGAATCGAACCTGAGACCTAAGGAGTCTCTTCTCTTATTCCTTCTTCGTACAATTATTTAACGAACTTCTACGTACTAACTCTTCAAAGTACTCTTATTTCAAGCTTATTACCTGTTAAATTAACTGCACAAATAAATTTCATTGCAAAACTCAAAGCATTAATAATTTTTAATATTATAAACTTACACAAAGCAATAATTCCATTTCACCATTAACTTTCCAATTTTCTTCGAACATCTCACCCGTGGTCAATTAGAATTCTAAGCAGCTCTAGAACCAATTTCACCATTTAAATTGATCTCATCTAACCAACTCGATCACAAGAATACCACCTAAATTAATCTGCTCATTCCACCATGAAAATCCCCCAAAAAGTAACATCTCCATAAAACGACTACAATCTTCTATCTAGAAGTTCCTTAGAATAAAAAATTCCATTTTGAAAAGAGGATTAAAATTAAAATTTCATTTAAACAAAAACTTTGCACAATTTTTCATTGCTATTGATAAATACAAAACCAAATATCTCCATACCATGGAGTGCAAAGTACTAAAACGATATCAGATGATCTGAAAAATTTCCAATTTAATAAAATATAATTAAATTGTTTCCAAATTAAACCAATTTAATTTTAAATTAATTTAGAAATTAATTCAGGTTTCCATTATATAAAAATAAACACATACACTATCCCTGGCAACAAATTTTCTTCACACACGATAATAAAATAATTATCTAAAATAACTTTTCAGAGGTAGAATAATATAATATAAAATATAATATGAAATTAAATAATTCGAATATTTGTTTATTATTGGGAATAAAATAATTGAGTTTGTCGAAAAACTTTTCAGCGCAAGGAATCTCCATGAATCTAGGGTTAATTAAAATTGTCCCTAGAACTCGATAATGACCGGAAGTGGACGCGCTCGCTCGATAGTTTCTCTCAATGGAAACACGTTTATCCGCCTGCTAGCGGCGCCGATAGTTTCCCATAAGAGTGTTTCCCATCTCGAATCGATCATATCCGACGTTCTAGATCCGCTCGAGCGTGTGTCGAGGGTGCAGTCGCGAGCCGTTCTATCGGATTACCCCGGCGAATCGATTCGTCGAAAACATCGCGAGTGCAGCGGCCTAAAAGCGACGAGTGTTCCTCAGACACACGAGGACTTTTATGCGCGTTGAGAGACGAAACGATGGTATGTCTTGGGTGATTATCTTCTTCCAGAGGAAGGTGTCGGAGGAATTGAATTTCCAGCGAGGAATCGAGTGACTGTTGGTTAAGGTTCGAGTTTTCACTCTGAAACTACTGACTGGCAATGTGTGTCTAAATATTGCGTATATAAATGGCAGTAATTATAGTATTATAATGGAATTAAATATATATATAATTAGGTTTCCGTCTTAGTAAAATTTTTTTTTCTTTTTTTTTTATAGCAGTATGTTTTGGACAATTTTAAAAATTAAATATTGTCTGTAGCCATTCACTTTTAATATTTTTGTGGTTCTACTGTTAACTCTCAACTAGGGATACTTTTTCATTAACATGCATAAGTGGCGTCTGTTTTTATATAAGAATTAACGTGACGTTGATGTTTTAAATGTGTAAATAGAATTCCATTCTGTAAAAATAAGAAATTTGCGAATAGTAATTTTAATTAATTCCAGTGTTAATATATTATTATTAAATTTCTGTAACATTTTCGGTAAAACTAATTAATTCTCATAAAAGTAATTGTATTTCGATAATTGTAAGAATAAAAATATAAATAAAAAAGCAGTCGATAAATCTGACTATTTCGGTAATACAACTATATCGATAAACTTCGAATTTTATTGAGAAATTATTTAGCTGGCTGGAAAATAACGAAGATATTGTTCGATGTAAAACTTGTTTATTTCCCCTGATTTCACGAAGCCGAGAGACGCGTATAAATATTCCGTTTCATCGTGAAATTATTCATATAACAGGAAAATTGTCAAGAGTTATTGCTTTATCAAAAACAACTGTTTAGAATGCAGGTTCATTTTCCGTGCAACTTAACGAAGTGGAGAAGAACGAATAATTATACAAGCTTCTCCTCTTTAATACGAATAATATTTTCAGGAACGTTTTATCTCAACGAGTACCAGTAAACATTCCCGCAAACCAAAATAAATATCATTCTCCCAAAAAAACGCAATGGAAGGAAGAAAAGGCAGAAAGAAGGAGCGAAAGCAGGCAAGAATTGGATAATTAGAATAAAACACAGCATACTGTTTAAACAAACAAAAATTGGACGAAAATCTTCGCGGAGTTCCTAGCTTATTACCTAAATAAATATCTCGCGAAACGAATTTATCGCAAACACCGTTTCAGGAAAGTGTTTCGGCAGGGAACATGCATAATGCATGGAAAACATTTCCAGACGAACCTTCGTTGGTATTCGGTAAAATATTATTATTAATTCCGCGATCCCATGCAAATGCGGGATCACGTCAAGCTAGATCAGCGGCGATGCGTATCTCGCTGCCCTCACGGTCCATCGATCCGTGTGAAAAACGGGAATAAAAAAGGGAAGAGGAGAAAGGAAAACGGCAACACGGCTCCAAGAGGTTCGTTTACATTCAAATGGACCGTGACGAATGAACAATTGATTCGAAACTGCCAGCCTATAAAGGCAGCTTTCGATGCCCCAACGAGGAGACTCGAATAGTAATTCGACGGTGAACGATTTGTTTAATCCTTCAACGACGGAAAAGTTTCACCAGCGAGCACGCTGCAACAGTTTTTCGTATGCAAAAAATATCCCCGACTCCCCAACGTGGCCGGATTTCCAAGATCAGAATCCTGAATCTTTAATTCCTAAATTATATCATTGGAAATTTTATTCTCCGTTATTTATACAGGGTATATAAATTATCCTCGTGAAATATCGCATTATGTCGTGGTATGAATCATTGGCGTGTAAAATTGACGTGCGAAACCGTCCGACGACTGACGGAGACCGAGCGCCGCGGCTGCGGATATCAAACTAGCGCCACCTGGCTCTCTAACTCCCGCTAGGTACCCGCGCGCGGCTATAGGGGCTTTATTACAGCACTCTCGGTGATTCTGCGTTATTAACGATACTCTTTATAGATATGGAGACTTTATAGATCTCGTGTTTACAACACTGGCGTTAATAGCAAATGCATTCAAACGAATATTGCTATGGGTAATCGATGGAAGAGATATAGCGAGATTGTAAAGCCAGCAGCGAGGTTAAGATACTCCTATCGATATAGCCACGGGAAAAGAAGCTCTGGCAAATTGTTAAATACCAAGATTAATACCGAAATTGTTAAAAACCATTGATTGTAAACCTACAGGAAGAAAAAGAAAACGAAAGGTGATATAAAAGATTGGAAACATAAAATTCAAGTTTAATAAGACATGATAACAACATGGACTTCACATTTTCGGAACATTATTCTTCAATGACTTCACACTCAGCACACGTTTCCTTTCAAAATTCAGCCACATACTGGGCTGATAAATCTAATATATTACTGTCTTTCTTTCCTCTCCATCGAGCACAGGTGCATCTCTCGCACTCTGACACGAGAGAAAATTTGGTAATATTCATTTCTGGAGACAGGAACTTCGATAAAGTCCACGATGCGTCACACTGCTTAGCAAAGACAACCCTGCATCTCGTAAAGGAAGAATCGAAGCAGACGAAAGAGGTTAGAAAGGAAAATCCGTGTTGAGACTCGCGTCTATCGACGAAATTAAACGGACCACTTGATTTTGCTACGAAGATTTTCGCAGTGAGTCGAAAAACACCGCAGCGACATCTAGATCCAGGGAAACTGAGGGCAGGCTAATCCCCCGGTCGCGGGAATGAAATTCCAACGCGAAGATAGGGAAGAGGAATAGCGGTAAGAGGCTCGACGATGATAAAGCCTCTGGAGAATCCTTTGTCATGCCTTCGAGAATTACTACGGCCCTGATTCTCGAATTCTCACCGTCTTCGTCGACGAAAGTTCGTAGACGACTCGCCACTGTGTCGCTAGCTTCAATTAAGAAATTCTACTGGAGGAGGAACTTTTTCAAGCAAGATTCTGTTGCTCGACAGCCGACTCGATGGCAAGAGTTTCAGATAATAAGGGGAGGACAAATCCCTTTACTGTCTCGCGAGCTGCACCGCAGATGTCGCGACTCAGACCGCTACATCATTCTTGCATTTGTCTTCCAGCTTTTTTCGCTGCGCTGATGAGGGATGCTGCTTCGACAGAGACAGTTCTCTGCTGAGCCTCTGCGGAGGGATTTTGAGGGTTTCCAGAGGCTCCCTGGGAATCTCCACGGTTCGTGATTTGAATTTTAGCGAAGTCTCATTGAATATCGCGCCTGTTTCTCTCTTCGGAATTTGATTTCTCGCTGAGGGGAAATTTTTGTCGAGCAATTATACTGATTTTTCGTGCTTTGGGTTTGGAAGTTCGGAAAATTTTAGCTTCGGGAATTATAGAACTTCGATGTTTGAGCATTCCGAAGGTTCTGTGCTTAGGAATCCTGAAAATTCTGTGGTCGAAAAATCTGGAAGTATCGCCTTTGGGAATTTTTGAAATTTTATGTTTATGATGATGAAAGAAAATTACTGTACTTTTAATCAAAAATTGTTAAATATAATTTAGCACAAAACTACCTTTCAGTGTGGTTTCAGTATAAAATATTTTTCATACTGAAAAGTGGTCTGAGTGACTGGAAATGTGATATTTTTTCTCTCATCATCGTGAATTACGATCGTATATGAAAATTTAATTCCATTTTTGAAAAGGCTTTATATAATGAAATATATGAGGGGAAAATAAGTAATGTTTTAACAGCATTTTAAAAAGTATTTTTGTTCAGCAAGATTTAAGCTCGTGCTTTTAATAGAATGATAAATTGTAAAAAGAAATATATGAGATTATTAAAAAGCACTATGGAAGGCAAGAATAGCAAGAACAGAATAATCTGAGAAGAATAGAACGTATTTCGAAGCGAAGTCGAAGAATAATCTTCTCTCCAGATATTAAATAGTCATCTGAAAGATAGGGGTCGCGAGGGTTGCGATGCAGCCCTTATGGAGTTAATCTACTATCATCTAAAGACCTCCATAAAATTCGAATTTCGCTACTTCATCTTACTTACAATTTCACGTGATTCAAGGATCCCCCAAGAAAATCTGATCTACCATTAATAATAATTACATTTCTGTATAATTTCAAAAAATTAAATCCATTTTCTAACACTAGAACCACGATATTAATCAAAACGATTGGTTCCTTGCATTTTATTTTAAGATCTTCTCGAAAGACAAAATTAATATCGAATTTTATTGAGATTAAATTCATACTTTCATCATACCACGTGAAATATTATTACCTACATATGTATTAATTAAAACATCTTCTAATAATAGTCAAACCCACTTCTGCCTCGTAATTAAACAAAAATATATGTATTATTATTTATTTAGTATCGAAAATATTTTTTATTTATGACCAAATTTATTCCTACCTTAACCTACAATTAAACGAAAATTTTCAGAATAAATAATTCCTAAAAACCCTACAATAAACCGTTTAATATTCACAATTATATTGTCCTAATTTTCCACAGCTTGCTAGTTAATACGTACAAATATATAAATATAAATATATAAATATTTTTTAATACGACAAAATTTGTTCCTACCTTAACCTACAATTAAACAAAA